>NC_090373.1:51370599-51650142 GCF_036365525.1 Heterodontus francisci
GCCCTGCCATTCATTGTATATGTCCTGCCCTGGTTTAACTTCCCAAAATGCATCACTTCACACTTGTCTGTGTTAAATTCCATTTGCCACTCCCTTACCCACTTTCCCAGTTGATCTATATCCTGTTGTAACCTTAGACAACCTTCTTCACTGTCCACTATACCACCAATTTTGGTGTCATCTGCAAACTTACTAATCATGCCCCTTACATTCACATCCAAGTCATTAATATATATGAAAAACAACAGAGGGCCCAGCACCGATCCCTGTGGCACACCACTGGTCACCGGCCTCAAATCTGAAAAACAACCCTCTACTACCACCCTCTGCCTCCTATCACCAAGCCAATTTTGTATCCAATTTGTTAGCTCACCCTGGATCCCGTGTATTCGTACCTCCTGGGCCAGCCTACCATGCGGGACCTTGTCAAAGGCCTTGCTAAAGTCCATGTAGACAACGTCCATCGCCCTGCCCTCGTCAATCCTCTTGGTCACCTCCTCGAAAAACTCAATCAAATTCGTGAGACATGATTTCCCACGCACAAAACCATGCTGACTATCCCTAATCAGACCATGTCTTTCCAGATGCATATAAATCCTGTCTCTCAGAATCCCTTCCAATAACTTTCCCACCACTGATGTAAGGCTCACCGGCCTGTAGTTCCCTGGCTTATCTCTGCTGCCCTTCTTAAATAAAGGCACAACAAAAAGCTCTGGAGGTCAATGTACCTCCAATAATATATGGTAAGCAAAAGGAAAGCAGTGCATGTAATATTAGTTCATCTTCTGATTATTAATCATATAAAATGATAACAAACATGAACATGGAAAAGACATGACTCTTAGAATGTACAATTTTATCATTGGAAAATTATTCCAGGTCAAATTCATTAATCAATAAAATGAGCTTTGAATAATTTGGGCATATTGGAAGCCTATTTACCAGCCAAACAACCCTATTATTATTTATGTCTCTCAAATATGAAAGGAATAAGCTAAGTTCAAAATTACATCCTGTAAGATTTGTCCACCATCCAATGTTATGCTTGGATCATGATTATATAAACTATATATAAATATAGTTAATTTTCAAACCCTTGTGCCATGGTCCATTTAATAATTCATTCAGCAAGTCATCTAAACAGAAGAAAAAGCGAATTTTTATTAAGAAATACTTTGTACGAAAAATAATCAGACTCCTAAAATACACTGCTGTCTCTAGTTGAAGTAAGACTGACTATTAATGCTGAGGAAATTGATTGATGTGGAAACATCTTGTGCTTTGTTCAGGATTTATTATTCATTTATTAGTTATGATTACATCAAGAATTCCAAAATAATTGGAATGGAAAGTTGTTTGGAATATTGGAATTCATCCCTTGGATCAAAATTACGTTGAGATAAGACATGTGTTTATCTGGAGCTGACAGCATTGTTAAAATTTTGTATGCGGCTTTTTAACCAGTAATAGGTTTGGATATCATTCATGCCACTTTGCAATTATCTTAAAATTGACACAATTGGCATTATCTGTGCTTGCAGTAGATAACAATTTTTAGTGTCTTGCAGTTTTCCATTGTTTATCTGTATGGGTCAGCATCTCTCTATACATTGTAATGTTTTCCAGATGAGAATTTTTGTCAGAACCTACGCATATCCATGTGTGAGTATTTTGTAGCAAGCTGAATTCTTAACTAAGTTTTAATTGAAAAGTTAATTTTTGAACAAATGGACTTCAGCTGCAGAATCAATAAAAGCAGAAGGCAAAACATTCAATTAAAATGACATTGCATGTGCACAATGCAAAACTATTACACTGATTTGGAACTGGGATTTGTACCGTCCTTTCACTAATTAATTATATTTAAATAAATGGGTCAACGTGTGTCGAGTGAATACTATCAAGTCCTCCCAAGTAGAAAGTAGAACGTTGAAGTAACAATAGTCAAAGTATGCAGACAAATGTCCTTAGTTGGATTCATGTAGTTACATAATACAAAAGCATAAAATGAAACAATTAGAATAGACTTGCATTAAATCAGAATGTGTAAGGCAAATCAATTTATTGGTTTATACTCAGTTTCATCGCACCAGAGTTGGGAACACTGCAATGTATGTGTTCAGCTGGCATTACTTGGGCCAAGGCACACAACTGAGGTAGGACTGTATAACATTGGGAGATTTTTATCTGTGTAATCTGAAAGGGAACTTATTTTATGCCATGATATTTCTTGAAAGAATAAATCCAGCTAAGTGTACAAAAAGTTAACCTTCCCCAGACAGACAAGCCATTTAGAATGTTAAGGATGGTTCTCAAGTTGGGACCCAAACAGACCAGTTATCAGGTTGTTTACGTTTGCATGTTATCTTTAAGACAATGAGGTTCATTTAGGATTGGTCCTGGTTCTTTCCCACCATTAACGGAAATATCAGTGACATACCTCAGTTCGCAATTTGGTGGTGAGGGTTTGGACCTCACTGCCTGATGGGATGGTGCAGGCAGAAAACCTCACCACATTTAAAAAAAAATACTTGGATATGCATTAGGGCTGTGGACCAAGAGCTGGAAAGTAGGATTAGGTTGGAAGCTCTTTTTCAGCCAGCACAGACAGCATGGGCTGAATAGCTTCCTTCTGCGCCATTAGTTTTTCTATGATTCTACATTTCTATCTCTCATAGAATAATCTTAAAACAAACACCTGGGCATTATCCAGTGACTAACATGCCAATCCATCCTGAGGTGATCCACTGGAGTCACTTCCTTTGAGAATTCCCTCCAAAGCCCTTCCAATAATGATATCCGAAATCTGTAATTACACAAAATAGAGTGAAAGCAGGAAGTAATTATTTCTTATGACGTACAGTATAATATCCTTAATTTACTAATTAAAGTATAACAAGGTCAAAATGCAACAATCTGTGGAAATAAATTTCAGAGATTCATGGACAAAGTTTCATGTTGCATTTGTTTTATGGTTGCCTTTAAGAGTGAAGTCCCTTTAAGATCTCAGTATGCTAATGAGCTAAGTACCAGGATGTAGTCATGTGACTCAAAGCCACAGTCACTCTGCAACTGTAACACCCAGACAAAGGTTCTATAAATATTTTTTCTGTACTGTTAATAAACCTGTTTGAGATCTTCAGCAAACTGGACTCCATGCATCTCATTTATGTTGTATCAGACATAATTCAACATAAGAGTCATGCCTTTTCCATGACTTGGAACTATATCGCCGTTCCTTCACTGTTGCTGGGTCAAAAACCTGGAACTCCCCTCCTAACAGCACTGTGGGTGTATCTACCTCACATGGACTGCAGCGGTTCAAGAAGGCAGCTCACCACCACCTTCTCAAGGGAAATTAGGGATACGCAATAAATGCTGCATAGCCAGCGATGCCCACATCACATGAATGAATAAAGAAAAAGAATATATTATTTGGTGGCAGCGGTGGTGAAAACACAAGATCTAAACTTGAAGACCACAGGTATAATAGTTCTGAAAATAACCCTTCCTACAGCCAAAAGAGGGAAAGTTCAAAAGAAAAATTGGCCCAAAAGTGGAAGGAAGAAAGGACCTACCTCCAGTTGTAGAAAACAGAGCTCAGAATGACAGGCTGCAAATTTAATTCCTGCGATCAGGTGAGTTATTGTGCCGACGGTCAAGGAATCCTAGTTTTTAAAAAAAAAACAAGCTTTGAAGTGCTTAAGAAATTGATTTTGTTTGAAAGGCTCCATAGGAGAGAAAAAACAACAGGGAAATCCCGATTCTGCTCCCAGGCTGATCGAGGTCATGCCATTACAGGAGGCGTCCAATAGCAAAAAAAAGGGTGGGAAAATCCTGATCACCGAAACCCCAAAAACCCCGAGTCTCCATTCACGCAGCCAAAGTTAAAAAAAATCATTAAACCACTTGGCCGTGAAGAAGAGTTTACATTCACGCAGCCACAGCTAAAAAAATTAAACCACTCAAGAGTGAAGAACATAAACTCTAGCAAAAAAAATCAATTGAACTGCCTATTGCACAGCTGTGTAAATAGACAAGATTAAGTGCTGCAAGCAAGATAAGCACAGTACACTATCAAACACCTGCTCCTCTCTATCCAAGCAGCTAATCTAAATAACAGAGAATTTCTTGAAGGAGAAACAACAGAGAGCTGAACAAAGTTAAAGAGCGGAAAGCAAACAAACAATACTAAGATGGATAACAAATTTCCCAGCATGAACTGGAAGGCCATTGATATCCGAGTTCAAACTTTTGAAACAAAGAATGCAGTTATGCTTCACATACCCAGTGAGTATAGAACTAGAGAAGCAGGCTGTAAAAATGATGACAGCAGTTGGAAATGAGGGGTTATACAGAATCAACACATCTGACTTATTTGAAGAGGACCAGAAAGATCCTGCAAAAATATGGAAAGTGCAAGAAGATTAGCTCCAGTTACGAGTGAACTTTAGAATTCACCACCTGGAATTGATGTCCTACAAGCAACAGCCACAGGAATCAATAGATCAGTTGGTCAGGAGATGCCGTAGGGCAATGAATGTGATATTTTAGAAACTGAGCTGTCAGAGCGACTAATGGAGCTGGTGATTGTCTCAACACCTACTGAGGTGTTTCAAAAAGACCTCTTGGGGGAAAAGAAAGGTCACAACATTGATGGTAGGAATTACAAAGCCATTATAGCTGGACAACAGCATCTGCAAGCACTAGATGCAACTAAATGTATTGGCATGACAACCAGGTTGAAAAGAGCAAGCAAGCTGTGTGGTAAGTATGGTTTATTCCACTCGCCGTGAAGTTGTCCTGCATTTCAAGACCTGCGCAAGGTGTGTGGTGCAAAAGGACACTGGGCCTGCCTATGCAAGAAAACTGGCTCCAAAGTCACAATAAGACACAAACAAATAGACGACAGGCACAGCAATAGGGCAACAACAGCAAGTAGAGCGCCAGAGACCTGCATAAATGCAAGCCAATACATGAAGTCCACAGTGAAAGAGACCTGAGACAAGACTCAGAGCGAAGCAATTCTCTGCCAAAAGATGAGCAGTCGTTCCACATTGTGAACCTAATACATTGGGTTCGATTTTAAGGAACCCTTGACATAAGGATCCGTGGCAGGGGAGGGCCTGAAGATGGCCCCGGATGAGACCCACCACGGACTTCAACACCGGCAGGGCCCGGCCCGATTTTGTCGCCAGTGGCGAGGCCTCATAGAGGCTCCCCCCCCACCCCCACCCCACCACCGTTCAGCGACAGGACCACAATTTAAATATTTTAAAATAAGTGATTTAATAAATTCAGCCCGGCACTGCCGCGCCTTTGGATTCCCGTCCTGGGAAACAAGACAGAACACTTGTGCAAGGTGTGGGGCAGGTAATATTATCATTGTGGCAGTGGGGGGGGTGGGGGGAAATGGGGTCAAATTAGTATCATGGGTGTGGGGGATAGTGGGAAGGGTTGCAGTTAAAGGTTTGTGCAGTTTGGTTGTGGTGGGGGTGGGGGAAGGTCAGATGGTAAATGTAAGTGTTGTTGGGGGGGAAAGAGCAAATAATTAATTTAATTGTTATTGGGGGGGTGAGAGAGGGGCAAAAGAGACGTATTTATTTATTTAAATTCCATTTCCCTTTAAATATTTGAAGTTCCCAGTAGGGCTGACAGCCCTTTAAAATGGCATCCGCACCTGCGCACAGGCAACTGACACCATTGCCAGGGACAGACAGCCTGCCCCACCCACGTGATCAGGGCGGGGGGAGCAGCCCACCCTGCCTATTTAAATGAGTCACTGCACTTGGAATCGCGGCGGCTCTTTGGCGTGTGGCCAGCCATTTTTTTCGCCTGCCGCTGATTTCAGCAGTGAGCTTATAAAATTCAGCCTATTGTGTTGATGAAGTCAAACGACTGCAAGCTTCACTACTATAAATATCATGTGCCCAAAAAAAGTTGCGAACACACACTCAGGGTTAAGATTGACACTGGAGCTAGTGTAAATATCCTATCAGTCCGAATCCTGAAGGATATGTGCCGAGGTCATTGGAAATTAATGATAACTGCAAAGTTATCTGCACACAATGGGTTACCCATCCCTCGCAGTGGCACACTGACGATGCAATGCAGCTATGGCAAGTTGGCATGGAAACGACAAATATTTTACCTGGTAGACACAAGCGGACCAGCAGTGACAGGACTACCAGCGTGTAAGGATCTCAACATCATAACTATCCACGAGATCACCAAGGTACCCATGACAGCAGCAGAGACCAAGGGGACCCGCATTGAGTCAGTCCAGGACTTAAAGCAAATGTACCCAGACAGGTTCAATGCCATAGGAGATTTCAAAGGCGATGCCGTACTGCACCTCAGAGAGGATCACTCCCTGTGTCCAGCCCCCAATGTCTGAGATTGAGTCACAGTCCTTCCAGGATCTCAGTGGCTCTGGTTTGGAGAGTATCAGCCTCTTCTCAGAGATGCCACATCAAGAAAACGAAGCTCCAAACTCAGATGGTGTAAGTTCTTTGTCAACAGGCAATGTTTCCTCGTGCTTCAGTGACCCAGAAGAAGAGATTGACATTGTAGCCAGTGAGAAGCAAAGGCTGTCAGTGGGGAGCATTGCCAAAGGGAAATCTTCAAGGACCGGAACCTGCTCGCAGACTCCGGCCAGCATTAAACGGTGAAGTCTGGAAATCCAGCAACAGCATAACTATGCCGTGTCTTCACTTCTGCTCTCTAAAGAACTGCCAGCACCACAATGAGCCAGAATGGGCAGGTACCTCCATGAGGCCAGGTATTCCTCCCCCAACAAGTCCTCGACCTTGAGCCCAGGCCTTCAGATGCGGAGGATGAGAAGAGTCGAAGGATACGCAATGTCCTGAAGAGGCTGAGGAGGAATGAGCTGAAGCATTGTCTGTTGGCGCTATGAGATGAGGTGCCGGAACTTTCCAAGAATAACAAGGCCTCAAAAGTAGTCATCTTGAGAAAAGCAACAGAGTATATTAGCAGGCTGAAGGCAGAGCAACAGAAACTAAATGCAGAGAAGGAGAAACTTCAGAAAAAAACAGCAACAGTTGAGACACAGATTCCCCGAGCAAGAGTTGTCAAACCACTGAAACGATATTTGGACGCTTAAGCCTCTGCACTTGTAAATTTCACAATCCCTATCTTTATACCTGTAAATATTAAAGTCTCTACCCCGTATAACTAATTTTGATGTGATCTAATTTTATGTGTTTTTACTTGTAGCATACAAGTAAACAGCCCCAACAAACAAATTTCTCTGCAGCACCTGTGGAAGAGCCTGTCACTCCAGAATTGGCCTTTATAGCCACTCCAGGTGCTGCTTCACAAACCACTGACCACCTCCAGGCGCGTATCCATTGTCTCTCGAGATAAGGAGGCCCAAAAGAAAGAATACAAGACTTATCTTTGGAACGAAAGGGGTTGTTATATAATTGCCTTTAAGAGTGATCTCCCTTTAAGATCTCAGTATATTAATGAGATAAGTACCAGGATGTAGTCATGTGACTCAAAGCCAGAGTCACACTGTAAGACCCAGCCGAAGGTTCTGTAACTAGTTTGCTCCGTCCTGTATATAATAGTTCAGTTGTTAATAAACCCTGTTTGAGATCTTCAGCAAACTGGACTCCACGCATCTCATTTATGTTGCATCAGACAACATAAAGAACTCATTACAGCATTAGCAAATAAGTCTGCTAGTCTATTGAGTTAAGTATTTGCCTAAAGGAAAATATTCCAACTACGATACTTATTTAATCGCCATTATGTATTAAAAACAGTAAAGGCAAAATTCAACTTTACCGGGAGTGCATAACCGGAGGTAATAGATTGACCATCTGTTATACAGCCCATGTGATGTTGCTTTCATTTGGAAAGTAAACTTGGCTGGGTGTAAAACAGTCAATCCGTAACTACCTGTTTAACTGCAATGTAGATGGTGCTATGAAGGTTACATTCTGTGACCTCGGGCTGAACTTTTTGGAGGTGGCAGAGGTCCTCGCCACTGGAGCCGAAAGCTTTAGCTGGCTGTGGGACCCAGGGGGGCATATTGCTAGCAGTGGAAAATTAAGTGGCCACCACTGGGGTCACCATCCAATTAAAGACACTGCCCTCCTCCAAAAGCTGCTGGCCCAATCTGTTGCTGCAAGGGTGGTCAATGCTGCTGGAGGGCCCCTCTGTGGGCCATTGAGTGCCCTTAAAGGAGGGCAACCCCCAACCCAGAACCCACTTGGAGTTTCCCCCCCCACCCCCACCCTATTTGGTTTAAATGCCTGCAGAGATCAGTGTCAGTCTTGGTCTCTCCCCTCCCACTGCTGAGATGAATTTCTGAGCCTGAGGGTGCCTGATGGCTACCCCTTACTTGGATAGTTTTCCTACTTAAATTCTCCCATCTCCAATCCCTCCCCATTCACTCCTCTATGCCACCCTCCTGCTTCTGTTCCTCTCCTGCCTCTCTCTTCCCTCCCTCCTCCCCACCCTGCCCGCCTCCCCATTCACCTTCCATAGCCACTTACCTCTCCCCTTCACTTCTTCACTCCCTCCCACTTCCTCTTCCATTCTGTTTCTCATTTCCCCCTCCCCCAACCAGGTCCAGTTATCCTTTCTTCCTGTAATCCCACCTGACCTGAATACTGCACTTGGCAAAAATAAAATCCCAGGAAGTTACTCAAAGGATTACAGAACGGAAATATTTTGCCACATTATTCTTTCTTTAGGACTATATAATCGCATGTTTTCATGCACAATCACATTACTGTTTGAAAACCCCATGATAGTCTTTGCTTATTGCATTTCCTGCAAGCAAAAGTTCTCTCAAAGTTTCTCTAGGAAGTAAGTAAACCACTTAGATCTGGAGGAGTAATGCCTGTAGTGCATCTCTATTTATAGGAGCATAGCATTGTTCCACTCTAGCTGGACCCAAACTTTGAAAATTACAATGAATACTCTCGAAAGCAGAAATTAGTCTGGGCCCAAACCTAAAGGCCCGAGGATCAATAGAAATTGGTCCTTGGGCCTCATGTGAAGCAAGATGCAAGCATAGGTTGTGCCTCTAAAGGCCTGGAAAGCCTGAAAAATGGGCCCCATGAATTAAGCAAAGGGTTCAACGCCTGCAAAGATTGAATGCACTGTCCTGCCATGAAATTGGCATGATGTGTGCCCATTTTATGCCTGATAAACACATGTCAATTTCTACCACTTTTTCTTTCACCTTTCAATCATTCTTTTTCTGAAAAACTAACAAACCGCTTTTGAATTTGCTGACAGTACAGGGATAATTTTGCAAAAATACACTGCCAGCACAGAGCTTCATTTAACCGGAGTGTACATCAGGAAGTGGGCACATGCCTCCCCTACAATGCTTTTCATCCATACCTTATTAAAAGTTTTATTTCTGCACACACTTCCTCTCTACACAAGTTAACTACCTATTGGCATGGTTTTGTCACACCTCTTGTGTCAATGACATGCCCTTATAAATTCCTATGTCCACATTTTAATATGGGCTTAGTATATGTAAATTCATTGTAATTGCACAATCTGGCCCCTTGCTTCCCACAAATTACTCAGAATACTTTCTGGAAATACATTCCATCCACCACTGTTTTCTCTCTGTACTTGAAATATCTGATGTCCAAACTAAGGGTTCAAACAAAACAGAAAGGTAGAATATGTACATTTTGCAATAACCTGATTAAACGTATCCATTGAATTGTTTTTTTAAATGTATGCCTTCAGTCAAGTTTTTACACAAAGACCCTAAAAATCCTGGGCTTGGACTTGGAATGTTTTCCCAAAGCAATGACTTTAAGAACAGAATTTGAATTGTGCGGTCTGAGCTTGTGCAATGTACCTCAGTTTCTAAAACTTATCGGTGTCATTCAGACAGCTGTACTGATGACATTTTTTTTTAACCTCTAGCAGTTTGTGCTCAGTAACTTTTATTTACTAATTTTTAAAAACATGAGAATGCATTTCAAATGGTTTATTGAGTGTTACATTAAGTGTTTTTAAAACAGAGAGGCTGCTTGAGGGAGAAACAGACTGCCATTGAAAATTTATAGCATTGTGATTATGTACCTGTTCTAGTAATTGTTTCGAGTTCCATGAAATTTTGAAAATGTAGTTAGTTAAAGGAGAACAAGAGACTGGAGACAGTCAGAGAGAGAAATTCAGGGTAACTTTATCCTTTGGCAGTAAAATAGACAATATTGGATCTGCCAACCATTATTAACTTCGCCTGATTTTTTGGCCTCTCATTACCACCCATAGGCAAAGATGTGGCATAAGGAGGATTAAGATTGAAGTGAAAGAAGAGGAAGGAACTGGGATGATATAGGAGAATAGTGGGTAATTCAACGGCGAGAAAGTAAAAATGCACGGGAAAAATGGGTGGTAGAAAGTGTAATATTGCTTGTTCCTTTAATATGTGAACTTTTGTAACACTTATTGAACTACAAGTAATATCCTAAGAAAATGTGATTTTTTTTTATTTGTACTCTAAACTAGAGCTGCATGAGCCACATCTAAAAACATCTCACTCTGTCGGGCTACACCCAGAACTCCCAGGTCATGTGTGACACATCATCACATCCTCCAGTGACTTTCACTTACAATTTCTTAAAGTGCTCTTAAGGTTATCCCACAACAGGAAGGGGAGGTACAGTGGGAAGATGAAGTGATAGAGAAGGCGCTGGAAACAAGGGGGTGGGAGAAGCACAAGTTAGTGGATTGGAGATGGCATTGTGCTTTCTTTCAGCCACCTCTAAAGGCCTCGAGCCATTCAGGTCTCAAGCCTACACATTCCATTCTGATTCCAATCCTCATATTTTCCCAATGTCATCTTTCTTTATCATTAGTTGCCAGTTAGTTTCTTCAAGGTTTTCTTTCTAACCTAAGGCCTTCGATCGACCATTGACATGCTGTTCTCCCTTCGTCAGCTACAGGAGAAATGCCGCGAACAACAGATGCCCCTCTACGTTGCTTTCATTGATCTCACCAAAGCCTTTGACCTCGTCAGCAGACGTGGTCTCTTCAGACTACTAGAAAAGATCGGATGTCCACCAAAGCTACTAAGTATCATCACCTCATTCCATGACAATATGAAAGGCACAATTCAGCATTGCGGCGCCTCATCAGACCCCTTTCCTATCCAGAGTGGCGTGAAACAGGGCTGTGTTCTCGCACCTACACTGTTTGGTATTTTCTTCTCCCTGCTGCTCTCACATGCGTTCAAGTCTTCAGAAGAAGGAATTTTCCTCCACGAAAGATCAGGTGGCAGGTTGTTCAACCTTGCCCGTCTAAGAGCGAAGACATTGAGCAGTTGGCAGGAAAAAAGACAGAAACGCAAGGGGAGAGCCAACTGCGAAACAGCCCTGACAACCAATTTTATCTGCAGCACCTGTGGAAGAGTCCGTCACTCTAGTATTGGCCTTTATAGCCACTCAAGGCGCTGCTCCACAAACCACTGACCACCTGCAGGTGCTTACCCCTTGTCTCCCGAGACAAGGAGGCCAAAGAAGAAGAAGAAGAAGAAGTTGCCAGTTAGTTACTTCAAGGTTTCCTTTCTGGCCTAAGACCTTCTGCTTCACTCCAGTCCAGGCTATTTGACCTTGGTTGCTATATGGAAGTTACAGTTTGTAATAAGGCAAGAGGGAGTGGTCCAGGAAAATTAGGTTTTAGAGTCAAGCTGGATACAGTACAACATATTTTTGCTTATGCAAGAAGATAGGGCTGAGGTATCACTTGAAAATGAGGAAGACCGATGGGGATATTAGCTATGGGGGCTTGACACTAGTTCCAGAGAATGGAGGCTCTTCAAAAAAGTTAGGAGGTACAGTAAATTGTTTAGATGTGAGCAGACAGTTACAAAGGGACATCGGCAGACTAAGTTAGTGAACAAAACTATTGCGATGGAATTTGATGTGCGGAAGTGCGAGGTCATCTACTTTGATTCAAGAAAGACAAATCGGAATATTTTCTTTAAGTGAAAGACTAGGAGCTGTGGAAGAGCAAAGGGATTTCAGTCTCCCTGGACACAAATGTGTAAAAGCTTTTTTTAAATTCATTCACACAGGATGTGGGCATTTCTGGCAAGACCATTAGTTATGGCCCATCCCTAATTTGCCTTTGAGAAGGTGGTGGTGAGCTACCTTCTTGAACCTAATTGAGTGGCTTGCTAGGCCATTTCATAGGGCAATTAAGAGTCAACCACATTGCTGTCGGTCTGGAGTCACATATAGGCCAGACTGGACAAAGACAGCAGATTTCCTTCCTTGAAAGGCACTAATGGACCAGCTGGGTTTTTATGACAAGCCAGTAGTTTCATGGTCACCATTACTGAGAATATTTTTCAATTCCAGATTTATTAATTAATTGTGTTTAAATTCCCCCAGCAGCTGTGATGGGATTTGAACTATTGTCCCCAGGCATTAGTCGGAGCCTCGAGTAACATGTGAATTGCAGCCCTCAGGACAACCTTCTCTGCTCCATCACCCAGCTAAAAAGAAAGAAAATGAGAAAGACTGAAACAAAAGAGTAGAGATGAGCAAGAAAGAGAAACACAGAGATGAGCACGGAGGAAGAGGGAGAGAGAGGCAAAACCAGAGGGCTAGATACAGAGAATAAACAGCAATATTAACAGAACAGGGATAAGCAAGAGTCAAACCATATCTATCAGCTTACACAAGTAATACCACAGGAGATCCTTACTAAATATATTAAATGTCTTGCATATAGTGCACACTTTCCTTAAGCACTACACTTACTTTCTGTCATACATCCTGTGGCTGTAACAGATCCCATGGAACTATTTTGATGAAAAGCAGAGGAGGTCTCCCTGGTGTTCTGGTCAATATTTATCCTTCCACAACATTACTAAAACAGATTATCTGGTCATTATCACATTGCTGCTCATGGGACCTTGCTGTGCGCAAACTGCTTGCTGGGTTCCTACCATACAATTCTCTGTTGTACTTCATTGTCTGTAAATGGCACTGGGGTGTCCTGAAGCCATGAAAGACGCTATATAAATCTAAGTTCTTTCTTTTATTTTCCTGTCACATTTTGTTGATAACAAACCTATTGTTGTAAAACAGTGTACCACCAACTCACCATCAGCAAAACCATAGGAAATCTGCTGTTTCATCTTAATGTAACCCCACTAATTTAAAAAGGGAGGTAGAGAGAAAGCAGCGAATTATAGACCAGTCAGCCTGACATCAGAAGTGGGGAAAATACTAGAGTCCATTATCAAAGATTTTATAGCAGAGCACTTAGAGAACAGTGGTAGAATTGGGCAGAGTGAGCAAGGATTTATGAAAGGGAAATCATGCTTGACAAATCTACTAGAATTCTTTGAGGATGTAACTAGTAGAGTTGATGAGGGGGAGCCGGTGGATGTGGTTTATTTGGACTTTCAGAAGGCTTTCAACAAAGTCCCGCATAAGAGATTAGCATGTAAAATTAAAGCACATGGAATTGGGGGTAGTGGATTGCGATGGATAGAAAATTGGTTGGCAGACAGGAAACAAAGAGTAGGGATAGATGGGTCTTTTTCCAAATGGCAGGCAGTGACTGCAGGCAGGCGGGGTACCGCAGCAATTGGTGCTAGGACCCCAACTATTCACAATACATTTTAATAATATAGATGAAGAAACTAAATTTAATATCTCCCAATTTGGAGATGACACAAAACTGTGTGGGAGGTTGAGTTGTGAGGAGGATGCAGAGAGGCTTCAGGGTGATTTGGACAAGTTGAGTGAGTGGGCAAATGCATGGCAGATGCAGTATAATGTGGATAAATGTGAGGTTATCCACTTTGGTAGCAAAAACAGGAAGGCAGATTATTATCTGAACGGCTCTAAACTGAGAGAGGGGAATATACAGCGAGACCTGGGTGTTCTCGTACACCAGTCACTGAAGGTAAGCATGCAGGTGCAACAGGTGGTAAAAAAGGCAAATGGTATGTTGGCCTTCATAGCGAGAGGTTTGAGTACAGAAGCAGGGATGTCTTGCTGCAATTATACAGGACCTTGGTGAGGCCACACATGGAATATTGTGTGCAGTTTTGGTCTCCTTATCTGAGGAAGGATGTTCTTGCTATAGAGGGAGTGCAGCGAAGGTTTATCAGACTGATTCCTGGGATGGCGGGACTGACGTATGAGGAGAGATTGAGTCGGTTAGGATTATATTTGCTGGAGTTCAGAAGAATGAGGGGGATCTCATAGAAACCTATAAAATTCTAACAGGACTTGACAGGGTAGATGCAGGAAGGAAGTTCCCGATGGTGGGGAAGTCCAGAACCAGGGGTCATAGTCTAAGGATAGGGGTAAACCTTTCAGGACTGAGATGAGGAGAAATTTCTTCACCCAGAGAGTGGAGAGCCTGTGGAATCCGTTGCCACAGAAAGCAGTTGAGGCCAAAACATTGTATGTTTCAAGAAGGAGTTAGATAAAGCTCTTGGGTCCAAAGGGATCAAAGGATATGAGGGGGAAAGCGGGAACAGGTTACTGAGTTGAATGATCAGCCATGATCATAATGAATGGCGGAGCAGGCTCAAAGGCCTACTCCGGCTCCTCTTTCTCTCTATCAAAACAAATGTGTGGAAAACCATATGGGAGCAGGTGTGCAACCCTGATACAGGCACCCAGCAGCCAAGGCACCATGCCAAGGGCATAATTTCAAAAGAGTGCCCCTTATCTGCCTTCACTATCTTGTTGGACAGTCTAGTTGACTCATACACTACTCATTGTGTGAATAGATAAATCTAAACCATCTGTTTACCATCCAGTTTAAGAACATGCCCCTGATAAACAAAAGTTTGCGATTCCATCAGGCAGTTTACTAGGGTTCTGTTTATACTCCTTAGAATCTTTAAAACTTTAATAATATCTTCCTTGAGTCATTTTCTCCACTGCAAACATTCCCAATTTATTTAATCCTTCTCATCTCCCAGATGCCTAATTCCCACTGGCAAATTAGCTGCTGCTTTAAACAAATTCACTGCTACTGACTTCGCTTCTATCTCCCTGGCAATAGAGCCTGAGTTTTTAACTTGTTTCTTTTAACTGCTGCCACATGTTTTCAAGAAGCTATTCACAAGTACCCCTGTTTCTCTCCAGTGTTGCATCCTACCTTTGTCTCATATTCCCACTGCTCCATCCCCTTCTCCAATCTTATCAACTTGTTCGTGTCCACTCTTAACAATCTTAACAATAATGCTTCCAGCATTAAGCCCTGAGACACCCGACTTCTTCTAATCTAATTCAACTAAATGTACAAAATTCAGTTGCTTCTGCTGATTGGGCCAATTTCTGTCCCACTTCACAAATATTGCCCCTTTTCTTGTGCCTTCTAACTTATGCAACTTACTCCTTTGTGTTGAAACCTTTGCTAAAATCTAAATCTCTGCAGGGATTGGGGAAGGGGGGACACGACTTGCTCTCTGCACCAAGTGTACGAAGATCTTTTTGAACAAGTATAATTTTGTTAAACATAGTGCATAAAGAAATGCTTCCTCATAATGTCTACTGAGTTTGCCTCATGCAGAAGGCCCATTAACTCCTCAAAATCTAATGGGTTTATCTGACGTGACCTCCCTCACGTAAAACTATCCTGACTCCCTCTTACCAGTCCATATTGATCTGGGTGCTTCACTATTCCTGCTTTTAGGATGCCTTCTAATATTTCCATGCACAACAGATTTCAAAGAACAAAGAACAGTACAGCACAGGAACAGGCCATTTGGCCCTCCAAGCCTGCGCCGATCTTGATGCCTGCCTAAACTAAAACCTTCTGCACTTCCGGGGCCCATATCCCTCTATTCCCTTCCTATTCATGTATTTGTCAAGATGTCTCTTAAACGTAACTATTGTATCTGCTTCCACCACCTCCCCTGGCAGCAAGTTCCAGGTACTCACCACCCTCTGTGTAAAAAACTTGCCTCGCACATCCCCTCTAAACTTTGCCCCTCTCACCTTAAACCTATGTCCCCTAGTAACTGACTCTTCCACCCTGGGAAAAAGCTTCTGACTATCCACTCTGTCCATGCCACTCATAACTTTGTAAACCTCTATCATGTCGCCCCTCCAACTCTGTCGTTCCAGTGAAAACAATCCGAGTTTTTCCAACCTCTCCTCATAGCTAATGCCCTCCAGACCAGACAACATCCTAGTAAACCTCCTCTGTACCCTCTCCAAAGCCTCCACGTCCTTCTGGTAGTGTGGCGACCAGAATTGCACGCAATATTCTAAGTGTGGCCTAACTAAGGTTCTGTACAGCTGCAACATGACTTGCCAATTTTTATACTCTATGCCCCGACCGATGAAGGCAAGCATGCCGTATGCCTTCTTGACTACCTTATCCACCTGCGTTACCACTTTCAGTGACCTGTGGACCTGTACGCCCAGATCTCTCTGCCTGTCAATACTCCTAAGGGTTCTGCCATTTATTGTATACCTCCCACCTGCATTAGACCTTCCAAAATGCATTACCCCACATTTGTCCGGATTAAACTCCACCTGCCATTTCTCCGCCCAAGTCTCCAACCGATCTATATCCTGCTGTATCCTCTGACAATCCTCATCATTATCCGCAACACATTATTTCGCACTTACCCCGTCGTATCCTGGCTCATACTTATTCCACTTTTTTTCAAAATTGGCATTTTGCTTTACCTTCTCTATGAATCTTTAAAAAAGATCAGTAGTTCCTTAAGAACCCGAGCATACAGTTCATCCAAATTTGTGCTCATTTCCTGCCACCTTAAAGGTAGTTAGTTCATTGTAAAGCTCTTTGGGATGTCCAGAGGTCATGAAAGATGCTCTATAAATGCAATTGGTGGCTTCTGCTTTGCAATGGAAGCTGACACATCAGCCATCAGACCCTGCATCATGTTCGGATCTACAAGTGCTCACATGGAATTGGCCACCACTTCCACACTGGAAGGGATGGGCTCCAAGTTCTGCGTAAAGCCCTGTGCCAAGGTGGAGCTGGACTGTTCCATGCTCCTTGATAGTGACAACAGGCTTTCTGGCAGATCTGCCAATGCACTAAGTATTTCTGTGTACATAACCATTTGCCTTTTTCTGTATGTCTGCCCATCAAATTTCTTATCTGAGTCCTTTGCAGCAGCACACATATGCGACCTCGTCCTCCGGGAAGCTCGCACATGCACTTTCCTTTCTGCCTGGCCTGGCTGCAGTCCACTCATGCTCAGTGTCTCACCACATTCAAATCCCGCCTCTATACTTCCCTCTAAAGTATGCACAGTGCCAGTAGCTGAGCTGGTTGTTGTGATTGTCAGAGTAAGCGGCGGTGTTTCTTCCTCCTCAGTCTGCTCCAGGCCTTCAGCCTCAGGCTCCACTGGGTGGCCAGATGGCAGTTCTTGAGTATTTGAAAGGATAAATGCATAAGGGGAGGTTTGGGGTAAGGAAAGGGCCAGAGGGTCCAGGGCAAGTAAGAGGTTCATGATCCCACCATCTTTAGTTTGTACATCGTAACAGGTTGCAGGATGAGGGTGAAGTGAGGTGTGTGGTGGATTAGGCAGGAACATGCTATCATCCTCCGCAGCTTCAGTGTTGCAGCTGTCCACTGCGTCATTGATGGTCGCTCCAGTTATTTTCAACACTGTCTCCTCCATGGGGGTGAGCACATGCAGCAGTGCCTGCCCCCTGCCAGTTAGCTGCTGCTGCCTATTATGGGCCACCTTGTCCTGTAAAAGGGAGGGGGAGTATGTCAGTGGTTGTGGTACCATGTAATTTGGGTGATGTGCCTGCCACAGTTGAACAGCTGCCATTGTGTGCAAGCTGTGAGATGTGAGATGTGGGTGTGAGACTTGCAACAATGCTGAGTGTGCGAGGGTGAGGTGAAGCATATGAATGTGGTTTAAGTTATGGTTGATAGAGATTGCTGGTAGGCGAGTGAAGGGGGTGTGGTGAATGGAGCAATGTGTGAGGCTGGTGGGTGCAGTTAGTAGGACTTGGCAGGTAAGCAGGCATTCAGTGACCTTGACCACTCGTGTGAAATGATTAAACTGCTTGCAGCAATGCCTCTAAGTCCTCAGCAATAGATTGTTGGCATTGACCTTCACAGCCACCTGCTCCCACTGTCTTCTGAGCAGTTGACTGGAGGGCCTCCTGGCCCCCTGAGAGAAGTAAACCTCTCTCCTCTGACCCACCTCCTGCACCAGTGAATCCAACAAAACATCTAAAATCCTAGGGACACGCTGTAATGGCTGTTGTGCCATTTCAAGTCCTTCCTGAAGATCTTCAAATGTTTCAGCCCCTGCTGCAGCCAGAATGCACCTTGAACTTAAGAGGTGCAGTCTAGCTTTAAGTAGTGCAGGTGAGCTTTAAGTGGTGCTCGTCTTGCATGAACATAAGCCGCCTGTTGAGGAGTGTAGCCATTCATCAGTGTGTTCAGTGCTGGACTGCATGCCACAGTCCTGGAAATAGGCAGGCAGCATGAAGTTTGCATCCTACTTATATCACTTTGATCGGATGTTAGGTAATTGCACATCGCAACCCTTATACCAGATTTTGGGATCAAATTTAACCCCCGTAGAGTACTCAGGGGTTTGTAGGACTGGATTAAGTTACAGAGACAAAAAAAGCATCTCCTAATCTGACACAGATTTATGTGTGGACTCAGCACGACTCACCATTGAATTGGTTCTTTGGGGAACAATTCTTCCATTAAATAGGGTGCTTTCCCAGAAATGGCTTGCAAGCAATTTTACTTCTTGCATCGTGGGTAAGGCAATCCCTCCTGCATCGCCATTGCAGCACTGCACACCAGGATGGACTGGTGCTCCTAGTGCCCAGTGTGCCATATTGTTAATGTGGGAAGTGTGCTGTGTGATAAGTTTCTGGACATGATACTAGACTGCTGCATCTCTAATGAAGTCACAGTTCCCCATCTAATGTTCTACTCCAACTCACCAGATTTATGTGAGAAACCCACATAATGAAGAGAACTATCACTTATGTGGCACCTTCCTCAACCTCAGCACTTTAACGCTATTTAAGTATTTTTTTTGAAGTGTAGTCACTGTTGTAATGTTAGAAAATGCAGCAGCCAATTTGTGCACAGCAAGGTCCCGCAACAATAATAAGAACCAGAGGGAAAATCACCCCTTTCACAGCGAGGATGTGCAGAGGAGGAAGAACATGTAGGATAGTACTTAAATCCCCCACCCACCAAGCATTTATACTCCCTCTGCTTGGGAAATTTCACAATTTATATGAAGAAAAATGTCTTCAGCTGGCGCAAAGGCAACAGGCAATGTTCTGCAACTGCAGTATCATGAGGGCTGCAGAATGGGGAGATCATCTGGCTACATGGGGAAAACTCAATTTTATTTCCTCACAGTTTGGCAATGGGATTGTGTAATTGCTGAAAGAAAATGAGGAAGAATAAATTTTGTAGCAAACTTAAAAATAGTTGTAACTGGTAGAAACATTGGAGTCAGGAAAGAGTGTTTTGAGAGGATGCCAATACTGGTTGTGCACCTTTCATTTCATGTGAGACACCGTAGAACATTGGGAATGAAATAAATGTGCTTTTCAAAAACAGTCATGTGAAATGAATCAACAATGTTCAATCCACTTGTGGTATAGAATAGAAGAACATAAAATAAAGAGAACCAAGGGACCCATGGTCAAAACAAATTAAACACTCTTTTGCAGATATGTTGCAGTGGCATAGGATTAACATCAATGTGAAAGGAAGGCAATCAGATTAAAATCCCCACATGCCTTTGTGCACAGTCTCAACATCTATCGGCTCCATTTGGCTTTTGCTGCAGCTCAACAAAGATTCTTTTTTTTTCTTTTGGGCCTCCTTATCTCGAGAGACAATGGATACGCGCCTGGAGGTGGTCAGTGGTATCACTTAAATAACAAAGGATACAATGTGGATCAACCTCTTCAGGCTCCTGAGAGAATGCTGTTAACAAAGGAATCCGTCAGCATTTTTACAAGGACTGAGCAAAGCATCAAATTAAGATGGTGATACAAGAACTTTGAGGATCAGCATCAACCCTTTATTCACAGCTCATAACTAAATCTTATGAAACTTTCAAGTACATTCATTGTGCAATTAGCGGGTAATATCTTAATGAATTTTCCTAAATAAACCTGGTGTAATTGTGAAAATGAACTGAAATACAAGTACCTTGTAAATCAAAAACATGTCTTACCACGATGAAATATTGACAGTTGATTTTAATTGTGTCTGCTTGATGGGATTGGGGCAGTAGCACCCTGAAAACCACTCAATTTCTGCCCGCTGCCTCTTTCCCAAGGTGATGCATGGGCAACACAAGCAGCTGCCTGTTCAGGTGAGAGCCTAATTCCTATATGTTATAAGAAGGGTAGCAAGGATAATCCAGGAAATTACAGGCCAGTGAGCCTTACATCAGTGGTAGGGAAATTATTGGAGAGGATTCTTCGGGACAGGATTTACTCCCATTTGGAAACAAACAAACTTATTAGCGAGAGGCAGCATGGTTTTGTGAAGGGGAGGTCGTGTCTCACTAATTTGATTGACTTTTTTGAGGAAGTGACAAAGATGATTGATGAAGGAAGGGCAGTGGATGTTGGCTACATGGACATCAGTAAAGCCTTTGACAAGGTCCCTCATGGCAGACTGGTACAAAAGGCGAAGTCACACGGGATCAGAGGTGATCTGGCAAGATGGATACAGAACTGGCTCAGTCATAGAAGACAGAGGGTAGCAGTGGAAGGGTGCTTTTCTGAATAGAGGGATGTGACTAGTGGTGTTCCGCAGGGATCAGTGCTGGAACCATTGCTGTTTGTAGTATATATAAATGATTTGGAGGAAAATGTAGCTGGTCTGATTAGTAAGTTTGCGGACGACACAAAGGTTGGTGGAGTTGCGGATAGTGATGAGGATTGTCAGAGGATACAGCAGGATATAGATCGGTTGGAGACTTGGGCGGAAAAATGGCAGATGGAGTTTATCCGGACAAATGTGAGGTAGTGCATTTTGGAAGGTCTCATGCAGGTGGGAAGTATACAGCAAATGACAGAACCCTTAGGAGTATTGGCAGGCAGAGAGATCTGGGTGTACAGGTCCACAGATCATTGAAAGTGGCAACGCAGGTGGATAAGGTAGTCAAGAAGGCTTACGGCATGCTTGCCTTCATCGGTCGGGGCATAGAGTATAAAAATTGGCAAGTCATGCTGCAGCTGTACAGAACTTTAGTTAGGCCATACTTGGAATATTGCATACAGTTCTGGTCACCACACTACCAGAAGGATGTGGAGGCTTTGGAGAGGGTACAGAAGAGGTTTACCAGAATGTTGCCTGGTCTGGAGGGCATTAGCTATGAGGAGAGGTTGGAAAAACTCGGAACGACGGAGGTGGAGGGGCGACATGATAGAGGTTTACAAAGTTATGAGTGGCATGGACAGAGTGGATATTCAGAAGCTTTTTCCCAGGGTGGAAGAGTCAGTTACTAGGGGACTTAGGTTTAAGGTGCGAGGGGCAAAGTTTAGAGGGGATGTGCAAGGCAAGTTTTTTTACACAGAGGGTGGTGAGTGCCTGGAACTTGGTAGAAGCAGGTATGATTGTGACGTTTAAGAGGCATCTTGACAAATACATGAATAGGATGGGAATAGAGGGATACGGACCCCAGAAGTGCAGAAGGTTTTAGTTTAGACAGGCATCAAGATCGGTGCAGGCTTGGAGGGCTGAATGGCCTGTTCCTGTGCTGTACTGTTCTTTGTTCTTCGTTATTTGGAGTCCTATTGTTCTATTCCAGATAGCCAAACAGTGAAGGATACAACTGGAGTCTGATTTTTACACACTTTCTAAGCTTTTATTTGCAGAGATACATGTTACAAACATGCACTTCCAAAACCCAACCACTACAGTTTCAGTCTGCTCCTGTATGTAGGAGCATGACTGAATCCCCAATTAATGCCCACCGCCTTATTACAAATAAACACTCAATTAATATATAATTAAAACCTATGACGTACGTAAGACCCGACCGCAATTTTGAGGTACCATTCGACTGATCGCGAGCTTCGCATGCCGTGTCCATTTGTACAAGGCACTGAGCAGCCTAACTATATGTAGGGACCAACTTTAATTTGAGGCACACAACAAGCGGTCATATGGTGAAACCCAGCCTTTGGTTAGTGCCGTGAGGACTGGATACCATTTACTTGCAACCAGTGAGCTGTGAGCACCAAATCGGTGTTCTGGGGTATCTCGCTGGTTGGGAAGGGCAGGAAATTGGCTGGCTCCTATCAGAGGCAGCTTACAGTGGAAGGTCAATCACGATAGAGTGGGAGTGGGGTTGCAGGGGGACTTGTACAGTCTGGCAGTGGCCACTTTTTCTCCTCCTGGCCCACAAAAATAAAAGTTAAAAATAATACTCTTGCTGTTTTCTGAGAGGCCTCAATTTTAAAATTATCATCCTTGCTTTCAAAATCCCTCCCACTGGCCTCGCCCCTCCCTATCTCTGTAACCTCCTCCATCCCTGCAACCTTCCGAGATATCTGCGCTCATCCAATTGCACATCCCTGATTTTAATCGTTCCACCATTGGTGAATATGTCTTCGGCTGCCAATGCCCTAAGCTCTGAATTTCCCTCCCCAAACCACTCACCTCTCTTTCCTCATTCAAGACGTTCCTTAAAACCTGCCTTTTTGACCAAGCTTTCGGTCACCTGTCTCAATATCGCTTCATGTGACTCTAAGTCAAATTTTGTTGAATAATGCTCCTGTGAAGCATCTTGGGACATTTTACTGCATTAAAGGCACTATATGGATACAGGTCGTTATTGTAAAGACTGCCGGTTTGAACCGTTCAATGCTGGCACAAATACACATTGCACAAGCTCCACCCATTTGTATCTCAACATTACAATGGGGGCCCTTTTCATTCCATATCTTGGCATTTCTTCACGGAAAAAGATTTTGTACTCATCGATTGCAGGCCTGCTGGTGGCTAGTCAGTCCTATCTGTGCCCAGCAAATTCTCCCACAGCAAGTACAAGTGAAGGTGTAGTCATTGCTGGGGGCAATTGGATCTATCCTTTTCCTCCTTTATTCTTTCATGCTGGTTCTTCGCTCAGTCTCAAAGGTGTCTGTAGCCCTCCTGACGTAGCATCTCCAGGCATCACCATCTATGGCCTGCGCTTCCCACTGACGATGGTTGATGTGGCACACAGAGAGGGACTTCTTCAGGGAGTCCTTGAAATATTTGCATGGGGCCCCTCTGTTCATTATACCCGTGTCAGCTCTCCATACAACACGATCTTGGGCAGGCAACTGTCATTCATCCGGGCAACGTGACCTGCCCAACGCAGCTGGCTTTGCAGGAGGATGGCCTCGATGCTAGTGATGTTGGCTATTTCCAGGACTTCAATGTTTCTGATGTGGTCCTGCCAGCAGATCTTGAGGCTGCTGCGGAGGCAGCGCTGATGGAAGCGCTTTAGAAGCTGTACATGACGGCAGTATAGGACCCATGACTCGGCGCCATATAGAAGGGTGGTGAGGACTATGGCTTTGTACACTTTGAATTTGGTCTGTGCTCTGAGGCTGTGGTTGCTCCACACTCATTTGTAGACTCTTGGGGGTATCGTGGCGCTGGGCGACACCGAGGAGCAGCGGCCTGGCGCTAGGATGCACATCCCAGGAGGAAGGTGAGCGCCGCCGCCTCGCACCGAGCTGCTGATGATGCTGCCAGACCTGCTGAGTGAATCCAGCATTTCTTGTTTTTGTTTCAGATTTCCAGCATCCGCAGTATTTTGCTTTTATTACAGCTAGAATTTCATGAACATTCAATATAAAGTATTCGCCACTACCAAACACATCTTCCCCTCCCTTCCCCTGTCAGCATTCCAAATGGATCGTTCCCTCCGTGACACCCTGGTCCACTCCTCCATTACCCCCACCACCTCGTCACTTTTCCATGTTTGTCCTTGCTGCTGTTCGTTTCAGTCCATTAACACCCTATCTGTACTAATGCTTTGTCTTTCAACACGCCATTAACATATTGTTTGCCTTTGCTCCACAACCTTCTAGTCAGCTATTCTGTGACCTTGTCCTATTTACACCTTCTCCTTTGTTATCTCTTGCCCCGCCCCCGCTTTACTTGCTTATAACCTTTTACATTTCCAGTATTTGCAAGTTCTGAAGAAGGGTCACTGACCTGAAACGTTAACTCTGCTTCTCTTTCCACAGATGCTGCCAGACCTGCTGAGTGAATCCAGCATTTCTTGTTTTTGCTGCCAAATATACTGTTTGCTTATGAGAGCCCATTGCCTTGTCTATGGTGGCATCAAACGAGATGACGCTTAATAAGTAAATTGCTTGATGGCATTCAGCTCAGTTCCCTGGATGACAATGCTTGGTGGTTTATATTCTTCTTGGGGTGCAGGCGGATGCAGGACTTCCGTTTTCTTTAAACTGATTTTTAGTCCGAAGAGTTGTGCCGCCTGGGAAAAATATGTTGGTATATGTTGCAGGTCTGACTGACTGTGGGCCAGGAGAGCACAGTCATCAGTGAAAAGAAATTCATGGATGAGTTCTTCTTGTCTTTGAGTGAGCCTGAAGACACATGAGGTTGAAAAGGCCTCCCTCTGTCCGGAAGCGTATGTAAACTCCCTCCTTAAGGTCTTCCGTTGCCTGCTGCAGCATCAAGCTGAAAAAGATGGTGAATAATGTTGAGCCCAGCACACATCCCTGCTTCACGCCACTGGAGATTCAGAAGGGACTTGAGAGGTCACTGTTTTGCTCATCTTGTCCATACTGATTTTGATGAAACTGCTTCACCATGGCCAGGAACCTGGTGGGTATTCAAGTTTTACAAGGATTTTCCAAAGTCCATCTCATCACAGTGTCGAATGCCTTGGTGAAGTCTACAAAAGTGACATACAGGCCTTTGTTTTGCTCACGACACTTTTCTTGCAAATACCATGTCTGTGGCGCCTCTGTTTGCTCTTGAACCACACTGGCTCTCTGGGAGGTTTTCTTCCACAATGGTAGCCACAAGGCTGTTCAGAAGTATTCTAGCCAGGATCTTCCCAGCAAAATCAAAGGAGAAAAATCAGACTGCTCCAACTACCGTGGGATTCATTCCAAAGGACCCTGATATTACAAGTGGCACTCTAGCCACACATTTCGGGATCCTACCCAAGATGTCGGCGACTGGAGCACCACAGTAAACAAGGCAGTACATGAGCCTTGTTTCGGTCGCTAGTACCCAACTAATATCAGGTGATGGCACTCAAAATTGGCCTCGCAGATTGAGCTGACTGCAAGATTTACCTGCCCTACAACTGTCATTGTAATGTTGCATATCAATGTCTTCTTTGGCCTCCTTATCTCAAGAGACGATGGGTAAGCGCCTGGAGGTGCTCAGTGGTGTGTGGAGCAGCACCTGGAGTGGCTATAAAGGCCAATTCTAGAGTGACAGGCTCTTCCACAGGTGCTGCAGAAAAATTTATTTGTCGGGACTGTTACACAGTTGGCTCTCCCCTTGTGCCTCTGTCTTTTTTCCTGCCAACTGCTAAGTCTCTTCGACTCGCCACACTTTAGCCCCGCCTTTATGGCTGTCCGCCAGCTCTGGCGAACACTGGCAACTGACTCCCACGACTTGTGAACAATGTCACAGGATTTCATGTCGCGTTTGCAGACGTCTTTAAAGCGGAGACATGGACGGCCGATGGGTCTGATACCAGTGGCAAGCTCGCTGTACGATGTGTCTTTGGGGATCCTGCCATCTTCCATGCGGCTCACATGGCCAAGCCATCTCAAGCGCCGCTGACTGAGTAGTGTGTATAAGCTGGGGATGTTGGCCGCCTCGAGGACTTCTGTGTTGGAGATACGGTCCTGCCACCCGATGCCAAGTATTCTCCGGAGGCAGCGAAGATGGAATGAATTGAGACGTCGCTCATGGCTGACATACGTTGTCCAGGCCTCGCTGCCATAGAGCAAGGTACTGAGGACACATATCAATGTACTGTCATAGGATCACTTGTAGCCAGTCCTGCAGCAAGAATGCATTTAACTTAAAGTAAATAGACATCAAAGGATCAAGCAGCTGTACTGTGAAGGCAGTTTGTAATTGACAATCATCAGAAAACAGCCAAATTTTCATATCCCAGGAACCAACAGGACTAATAATTGAACTCTTAAAACAAACTGAGAGCTGAAAAGAAATTATTCATATACAGGCACAATAGATCAACTTCGTGAATATGTTAACCAAGCAATAGTTACAGCAATCAGACCACACAATGGTATGTGTTTACTCAAATTTAAGTGACTGTACTGACCAGTGGACTCCTATGGTTAAGCCGTTAACAGGACCTACAAAATGATGACCATGGCTCCAGTGCGTCTGAAACAGCTCCCACTCCCCTTAGAAATGTTAATCACAAAACTGTTACAGAAGGTAAAACTCATTGACCAACCTGATAATGCTGATAAGTCCAAAATGTTCCCCATCAAAATACCTTTGTTTGTTAATGGACTATTCAAGGATTCAGGATGTGGAAATGATAAAGTCAAGCGCTCTATAGATTGCAGAAACATAAAAGATTAAGATGTTATGATCAAAAGTGGGGGGGAGGGGTGGTCTTCAATCATTGTTAAGGGTTCGATCTTTGTACTGTTAGAATTCTGTGTTTAGGACAGACTGCGACTTACATGGAAATCCGCGGGTGGATTGGATCATCAGCACAGATGGGAACATACTCCTCTGAGTGATCACCAGGGTGAGTAGTGTTTGAAACTAAGGAGAGCCAAAGGGAACAGCGTATGTGGATACTGATTGAAATTGAAGGGAATTGGGGAATAGTGTATGTGGGAATCTTCTTCTTCTTTGGCCTCCTTGTCTCGAGTGACAATGGGTAAGCGCCTGGAGGTGGTCAGTGGTTTGTGGAGCAACGCCCGGAGTGACTATAAAGGCCAATTCTAGAGTGACAGACTCTTCCACAGACTCTGCAGATAAAATTTGATTGTCGGGGCTGTTACACAGTTGGCTCTCCCCTTGCGCTTCTGTCTTTTTTCCTGCCAACTGCTAAGTCTCTTCGACTCGCCACACTTTAGCCCCGCCTTTATGGCTGTCTGCCTGCTTTGGCGATCACTGGCAACTGACTTCCACGACTTGTGGTCAATGTCACAGGACTTCATGTCACGTTTGCAGACGTCTTTAAAGCGGAGACATGGACGGCCGGTGGGTCTGATATCAGTGACGAGCTCGCTGTACAATGCGTCCTTGGGGTTCCTGCCATATTCCATGCAGCTCACATGGCCAATCCATCTCAAGCGCCGCTGACTCAGTAGGGTGGATATGCTGGGGATGTTGGCCGCCTCGAGGTCTTCTGCTTTGGAAATACGGTCCTGCCACCTGATGCCAAGGATTCTCTGAAGGGAGCGAAGATGGAATAAGTTGAGACGTCGCTCTTGGCTGACTTACGTTGTCCAGGCCTCACTGCCGTAGAGCAAGATACTGAGGACAGACTTGAAACACTCGGACTTTTGTGTTCCGTGTCAGTGCGCCATTTTCCCACACCCTCTTGGCCAGTCTGGACATAGCAGTGGAAGCCTTTCCCATGCGCTTGTTGATTTCTGCATCGAGAGACAGATTACTGGTGATAGTTGAGCCGAGGTCGGTGAACTCTTCAACCACTTCCAGAGCGTGGTTGCCGATATTGATGGATGGAGCATTTCTGACATCCTGTCCTATGATGCTCGTTTTCTTGAGGCTGATGGTTAGATCAAATTCGTTGCAGGCAGCCGCAATCCTGTCAATGAGTCTCTGCACACACTCTCTGTGTGGGATGTTAATGCAGCATCGTCAGCAAAGAGGAGTTCCCTGATGAGGACTTTACGTACTTTGGTCTTCGCTCTAAAGCGGGCAAGGTTGAACAACCTGCCACCAGATCTTGTGTGGAGGAAAATTCCTTCGTCTGAAGACTTGAACGCATGTGAAAGCAGCAGGGAGAAGAAGATCCCAAACAGTGTAGGTGCGAGTGGGAATAGTGAGAAATGAAAGGGAACAGTGTTCTGACGTTTATGTTATCCATGGTACAATAAATAGTCAAAAGAATACTGAGCTGTACTGAGTTGTGAGGCTTGACCATTTTACCCCACCCTGACGTGGTCAGGCGAGACTCTGGAATTACAGTATAAGAGGGAAGGTGCAGGTTCACCCATCTCCACACTATACTTGTAATTGCATTTTATAACTTTTAACATGAGAAATTTTGTACAGTATTAAATATTGTGTTATGTTATGAAAACATGCTTCTGAATGTTTCATAGGATCTTTTATATCTAAAAGCATTAAAATGTCTAAAAACCAATAAGATCAAAATAGGGAAAAAGTTCTATATTTCTGTGACAGTAGGTAGTTTATATTGAGACTATTTTTTACAAATTAATTCTACACATGCCACCTTCACTATTAATTTCCATACAAACTGAAGGAATAGTATGTTTTACTCCATACATCGTCAAACAATCCTCAACAGACACCTGCTAACAAAATCATCTTTTTCTCCTACAAAATCATATTAAGTGATGAAAGAAGGATTTGCTGAAAATACAGCAGGTTCAAAAATATATTCCAGCAGTCCTGTACAATGGACAATTCAAGATTGTTACCACCGTTCACATACCCTAGAGCTGCAAGCATCAATATTGTCAACTGTGCTAGAGTGTTAGGCCAGTGCAAAATGAAGAGCTCTTGAGTCTCTGAGCTCAGCTGTGTTTTGTTTTCTCCCCATATGGCCCAGGATAGCAGATGCAGAGTCAAAACAAAGAGCAACGTAAAGCTCGAAAGTAAGAGAAGATTGCAAACCTTGCAGAAAGCAGCAGCCAGAAGGAAATGAAAAATGATAAAGTGCTAACTGATTGTTTGTATTAAGGATAAAAAACCTGGAGTCAAAGTGATGATCAAGTAACACATAAACCTTTTAACATTGAATGAAAATTAACAATCCTTTGCAACACCAGGGGCAATTATGGAATAAAAACACAATGGGCTGGAATATTCTCTCACTTTCTGACGAGTTCGTGACTTGTAACAAGTGTGCTGAATCCCACAGCAGATCACATTTTTGGCAGATTTCTGCCACATAATGGCAGTGCTTTAGCATTCAAGGTGTGGGCCTTCTCAAAGTACATGTGCTGACGCTACTGGGAGGTCATTAAAATAAATTCCAATGAGGAATGGTGTTGGAGGGCTGACAAAACTTTCACCCTCATTCCACCCATGGGTAATTAATAATGGGTTAAAAGAGGCAGGACACCTTTAATTTAGAGTCCGCGGGCTAAAGAAGTTTTGAGGTGTGATTATTGGAGTTACAGAATAAGTTTTAACTTTCCCTTTGCTGGCCTTACCACTAAGAGTCTGAGGAAGTGTTTTTCCCCCACTCACAGTGACTATTACCAGGTAAGGGATTCCCAATTGGCAATCATTTATTTGCAATTTGAATAGGGGAGCAGTGAAGTTGTAGGAAAGGAGAGTGGAACCGCCTTTGAGGAGAATGCACCCTACAAGATATTGCCCTCCAAAGAATTTACAGGCCGCAGCTCCCAAGAAGATCTCAGTGAGGAACACTAGGCCCCATTTTAACCAGAAGCGGGAATTGAATGAGCATAGGTGAGGAAAGTGTAAATCCACCCCACCTTCTCCTCTCCCCGACCACCGCAGTATGAAGTCTGGGCAATTTTAACCCTTGGGCCTCATCTGCCTGCCATCATTCATCTGCAAGCCCAAAATGGGCAGGCAGTGGCAGCTGGTGGGAGTGGAATTTCGGGCAGCAGGAAACTGCCAGCCAGCACTAAGCATAGGCAGGCAGTGACAAGAAACAGGGTTTCAGGAGGATTTCACAGGAGGAAGATGGGATGGGAAGGGAAGCCCTTTAGACAGGGAGGCCTAAACTTTCCTTGAGAGGCCTGGAGAAGCACTCTTGCACCTTGTGACCTCAGCTGGAAAGTTAAGAGTAAAAAAAAGTATCTGTTCAGCGTCTTCTGGCTCAGGATCCACTTTCCCACTGTCCTCACTTGGCAAGAAAGTTACAAAAGGGAAAGAATAAAAACACCTCCACCTGGTCCTTTCAGAACAGCTGAGTATTGACCTTAAAAAAGAGTAACACCAAACTCCAGTGCAAGCTGTTCATGACTCATGTAGAACCTGCCCGGACTAGAGGCTGTGGCTAACATTCTAATTTTCTCACCTCAAGGGAAAGGTTGTAATCCAATGCAAAAACTTACGTTAACCTGTGGCAAGCTAGAAGAACATAAGAAATAGGAGCAGGAGTAGGCCATTTGGCACTTCAAGCCTGTTCCATCATTCAATAAGATCATGGCTGATCTTCTACTTCAACTCCACCTTCCCACATTATCCCTATATCCCTTAATTCCTTGAGTACCCAAAAATCTATCGACCTCTGCCTTGAATTTATTCAACAACTGAGCATTAACAACTCCCTGAGGTAGATTCCCAACCCTTTGAGTGAAGAAGTTTCTCCTCAGCTCAGTCCTAAATGGCTGACCCCTTATTCTGAGACTGTGACCTCGTATTCTAAATTCCCCAGCCAGGGGAAACATCTTCTCAGCATCTACCCTATCAAGCCCCTTAAGAATTTTATATGTTTCAATCAGATCACCTCTCATTCTTCTGAAAACAAGGGAATATAAGCTTAATCTACTCAACCTCTCCTCATAGGACAATCCCCTCATCCCAGAAACCAGCCTAATGGACCTTCATTTCACTCCCTCTCGGGCAAGTATGTTCCTATGTTCCTCCTTGGGTAAAGAGACCAAAAGTGTACAACTCCAGATGTGACCTCACCAATGCCCCAAAAATGCAATGCGTTCTGAAACTAAAACGGCTCTTGGTGTAAGTTTACAGTGATCTTTTTGCAATATCTAGAGGAGCGCATTCTGTTAGTTTGTGCATGAGAAATCTGGTTGTAATTGTGAATGTCACACAGCCAATGACTAAAGCAGGTTTCAAACTTCATCTTACTCACTGGCAGTAACTTTGACTTTATGGAAACAATAAAGGGAGAGAGATATCACAAGCGGCGAAACCAATAGCATGCATTTTACACTATCTTCCAATGTCAAAATTACCCCCACTATCATTGTTGGACAAAAATAAGGTTTTATGCATGTCAAATGAGATTTCAAACCAATCCATCTGGCATTCTCCAGACTCTTCATGGTTGGAGATTGTCCTATATGGAGGTGGAATTGCCTTCTTGGCAGCTGTAAATCAGTGGATTTAATGCATATTGTTTGCTAATCACAAATTTTAATGTTGCCCGCTGTTTTGCACAGTAAACTAATCTAATGGCCAGCAAGATTAGGTCCTACTAATTATTCACTTTAGTGTCAAAAAAGTAACCACGATTATTTAATCTTCGCAATGAATCTGGCTTATTTTCTGCCAGTGGAAAATGCTCCCATTCTAAACTTCCCAGTAGATCAGTCTTCAGTGATAAAGAATTAAAATTCCTTGTGAAGGAGTGGCAAAAATGTAAAAGGACATTACAGGATATTCAGAGTCAAAAGAATTATGCCCACAACCAAGGAAGTGTCAAGACGAAAATCGTAAGGTACAGGTGTGGGTGGGTAGGGAGGGCGGGAAATCAATGCTGAAAGTCTGCCCATTCCAATTTTTCAGATAGACCTAGCTTTAAGCAGCCAGATCTCATCAGAAACAGGCAGGAGCCTAATTAAAATTTGGGGGAAAATGTTAAGATGGGTGAGCGGGTGGAATTTGGTGTGGTTGAGGGGTTAAATGGGCAAAAGTTCGGAGCACATTGGGAACCTGGCTCCAATTTGTTGATTTCTGGGTTTTCTTGAGGCAGTATAAGTGGTGGGCAGCCAAACCTCTCCCAGAAGGTGAGTTGCTATTTTAAATATGTTAATGAGGCTGGAAGCCTCAAATGTAAACTGCTCTGCAGCCTGTTATTACAATTAAGCTCAAAAACCCGGAGTGAATTTCCCCTTTGTCAACATTTGCAAAACAATGGTAAATAATATGACTCTTGTCACTGCAGTCAGTACCCTCGTCGCACATTTAGTTTACAAACAGAGCATCTACTGCTGCTTGAACTGTTTCACTGTAAATGTAGTCAGCTAAATCCTCGGTGTTTCTTGCTACAGTTCTTGCAGTGTAGTGCAGTCTTTGAAAAGGAGCAGAGTTTGGGTCAATACTTTGTCATTTTATTGAAGATGACGCCTGCTGAAAATGGCAGTTTGACTTTTACTAAACTGTAGGCAAGGCAAAGATCATTCTGTGCATCTTTGAGATCCTGGTTAAACAAAGGTGACCATTAACTTTACTTGGCCTTCTCTTTTTGGCTTTGGCTTCCTTGATGAATATATCCATCTCTAAACTCGACATGTTTGAAGTCTTAGACATGTTTCTTGCACCATTTCTCAGCATGGTCGCGAGCTACCGTTGACTTGAGCTGTTTCATTACTTAGCCACATCTTATACACGCCATAAAACAATCTGTAGGTCTTTCAAAAGTGAAATATCCTCTTTCCCAAGCTGGGTTGAATGATCGTCTCTCGAATTCAATGCCATGTTTTCTCATGGGTAAGAAAAAAAGCGGGAAAGCATGAACATAGAATTAGAATTCACAGCTTCCTCCCAAAACCCTCCCTGATCATTGAGGATACTTAATGCAGATTAGACTGTATAAATGTGTTCTAGTCCAAAAATTGAATGAGATATGATTGTACATTGATGTCCTTCACAGAGTCTAACACCAGAACCTGCGCAATATCACTGCAGTCTTTGTGAAATGGTTCATTTATCAACTTCATGTCCTCCTCTTTCTATTATATTAAACCAGTATTTCTGGGGAGTTTCTAGTTTGTTTCGGATGGAGTTTTTTTTTTATTTAAAGAAATTTTTACCTTACGCAGTAGCTCTGGTTCACTTGTTCTCCCTATTTCCAGCAGGTTCTCTCACGTACACACAGCTCAGTCAGGGCTCTCTCACGCCATCTGCATATTTTATTCTCCGACACACTTGAGCCGAGCCTCCTCATCATTTTCTGTTCACTCTCTCTCCTGTGGCTGAACCAACCTTTTCCTTGCATTTCTACACACCATTACTTCTTCTCACTTTGGTAAGTGCAATTTCCCTCCCTTTTTCCCCTGCTTGTTTTAAAACCCACTCCTCTCTCAATATTCCTTGTGACCTTTCTGAAGTAGGGTGCACACACACACACACATTCTGATTCCCACCCCACAGCCATTTCTATTCAGGCAGCGATCTAAACATTTTAGATTATATTGATTTAAAATCTCAGAATTATAATGTTGTGTTTTTGTTTAACAGTTTATTGTTCTCGAACTGCTTTCCCAGATTGTGCAATCACAGGAGCTGCACTGGAATGATTTTTCGTTTATTTCTGGAAGCTGATCTCTCATGTCTACTCTGGAGGAGACATGGCACTTTCACCAAAAGTGATAGCAGAGATTCATTTAAAATGGTTATTGTTCAATTGATTCCCAGCACAGGGAAACTGGAGAAGGAAGTTTCAGGGGCATTTCCCACTATCATTTGTCATGTTGCCACGTCATGTTCTAGGACTTAGCCCAATGCCCCAATGATCCCGATCCTTTCTAATTACCTTCACTACAGGCAATTTTAAATGTCTTGCTCCAAGCCTTTAAACTTGTGTTTTAAAATAACCTAGCCGCAGGGTTATTTTAAAACACAAGTTTAAAGGCTTGGAGCAAGACACTTAAAATTACCACGGACCTCAAAATTTTTACCATGGACCCTGGTGTCCGTGTACGGACACATTGCCGACCCCTTCCTGCAGATTTAACTATGACTGGATGGGTTTTCTGGCCTCCTGGAGCTGCAGCAAGATGAGGACAGCCTCAGATAGAAGGCAAGTGCCTTCACAACGCTCCTGAGGACCAGCAGAAATGCTTCCTCCTAGCACTGCGAGACCCCCCCACTATCAGAGCCCCCCATCCCTGGGTGTGGACACCACCCCAGAAATGGGATGACCCTCTCACAATGGGGTTAGGGATCAGAGCCTCCAGGGATTGTACCAACCCTCGACCCCAGATCAGGAATCGAATGGCCCTGGGATTGACCCACCACTCAACTACCAAGGTTGAGGTTCAGAACCTGCCTGGCACCAGCATCGGAGATCAGACCTACGTGGTCCTGCAGCCTCCTGCAGAGTGCTCCCCACCTGACTGGAAGTCACGCCCATCAATCAAGCTGGCTTATGTGTGGGGACCTTGTCAGGGCCAAAGGTTGCACACTGTGCACACATACTTGTGCATTAGCAAATAAACATTGTCCCCAATGAAACAGTGATCAACAGACATTTTCAGGATCCCCCGAAACCATTTTCATGCCAGTTGACACTGCCACTGCTATTTCATCAACCAACACACAAATCATGGGCAGTATAGGGCAGGCAGCAGTCAGTATAACAGTAATATAAAGGGATCTGTAGCCACAGTCTGGAAAAATTGGAATCAGGTCTGGCACCCATTGTTTTTTTTTCCAATTTCAAGAGCTTTGAGCCTTAAAGACTTCATTACGTTTGTCTTCTTCTTGCTGAGTGTGATCATAAGAATTCTTTGACCCTGAATTCTGCTATCCCATTTAACCCTTGATGTCTCCAACCCTCCCTTTTCAGACTGTGACGGAAACCGCATGGGCCAAATGGAAACAAATTAATTTTGTCAGATGGAACACGACTTGAACTTTTTGCTGGACATTGCACAGAACTTGTTTAAAAAGAGACCACAGAGTTGGACAGCTGAAACATGGCTGCACATTTGCATTCTGAGAGACGGTTGAATAGAAAGACAATGGAAGTGCTCACTGATTCAATTAATAAGATTGGTTTGGGCATCAGTGATGATCCACATCTTGTATGTGTAGGAGCCAGCATTCCACCAGGTACCTCCCCACCTAGTGTATCGAAGAAGCTTTGAAGAATAAAGAATCCTCCCATGAAGATGCTGTTTCAAACAAAGAGCTGGTCACATGACTTACCTGTTGGCCAGACTGGGAACTGTTTGAATTGTGCCTCACAGAAATGTTTGGGACAGACCGCAATTTGAAGACAAAAGAGAAGGAAACTCTCTCTCCTTGTCACTCTCTCTCAAGCAAAGTCCCAAGGACCCACAGAAGTAGCTTCAGCCTCAAGACAGAGGACCTCTTCAGCCTTCTGGTACCAGAGAAACAAGTTTGAAAGTGTGTACTGGGCCCCAGCGAGAACTGCAAGACTTTAACTCCAATCAAGGATTTTACATCCAAACTGAAAGACAGTAACTGAATTCTATTTATTGTCTGCCCTATAATTCTTTCTTCCCCTCTGTATCTATTTATGTGTCTGTTTATCACATATGTATGCTAGTGTTGTTACATTGCATAGTTTAGTAATTTTAACCGAGTTAGAGTGGTAAGGCTAATAACTTACATCTTTCTTGTTCAAACCTAAGAAAATATGTCTGGTTGGTTCCTTTGCAATTACAACTAAAGTGCAGTGAGCAAGGACTCACTGAGTAGTTAAGCTAAAAACACTGTGTTTTAAAAGTTAAACCCTGTTACAGCCAAACCAGAGAAGGGGCAAGAGGGGAGCCTGAGACTCCTTCCTCACCCAGTCCTAACAAGGTAAGTTGCTGAAAATCAGTGCAGTTAGCCATGGAAGCTCACCCAACCAAAATTGTTTGGGCCTCATGAGGAAGGTAATGACGATGCCCCATCCACCCTCTGGGCTGGATTTAAAGCACCATTGGAAGACGAGTTTTCTGGCAGGGGAGGGGGCAGGAGAATCAGCACAGATTTGTCCGCGACCGACACCACACTGTAATGCCGGGTTCTGATTTTCTCGGAGGTAGAGAATTTCCACGGGGCCACCTCTGCCACGAAATGATGGGATTATAGTTTAAATTTGTTAAATACGGTTTTGCATGCATTAGTATATAATTCACCAGGATCCTACCGGGCTTTCGCGATCTTCTGCCTGACGTGCAGCACTCATGTGCCTTCACTTTTCCTTCTTTGAAAAGCTGGCGCCACCAAGGCGGGAGTCTGAGGTGCCTGCAAAGTTTAGGCAAGTTGTTATCTTCACAAATTGTTTTTGGCATTGGCCATCGCACTAACCTCAATCTGCAGACGTGAGGGAAGGGTGGAGCTCTGCAAGTGGGTACTGTGGTGGGGTGAGAATGGGGGGACCTCTGCAGTCTAAAATCAGGAAACGCCGAAAACGGCATTGTCATTGCTGCCCCCGCCATGTGATTGGGGGGGACAACCGCCATCATTATAGTAAGTGGCCGCCGCCATGTAATCGCGGCAGTGCAGCCGAAAACATCACAGGCGGGACTGCCGTCATTTTGCACATGGCAGCAGGATAACAAAATCCAGCCTTATTTTTCTGCAATGCAGACATGAGGTAACTCATATCTAAACTGTGCATACCAGACAATCGGCTGATCTTATCAAAAACATAACATTTATGAGGAGAACTCGAATTCTGTCCACGCAGTAAACCACCCACAGACAACAAGAGAAATTATCATGAAGAATGCTTTAAAGTTTAATCAGTTGGTGGAAGGATCCATTAAGTGATGTCATCATTTTGAGCACATATCAAAATAATGTGCATAACTAGGTTAAAACCATACAAGGAACAATTTCTTTTATTAAAAATCACCATAATGAAGCATAACATGCCTAAATAAAGTGAATTTGTGTAGGTATTAGAACATGAAGCAGCATATGTGTGTGTTTATAATCTAAGATATTGCACCTCAAGAAAAATGAAAGGGCCTCACAGGATCTTCATAACACGAGAGCACCAGCCAATCAAAAAAAAAATCAACAGCGCATCTTGGGTATCTGTATAGATAAAAGACAGCACATGAACTGCAAGAAGTTTAAAAAAAAGGAAGCTGATGTCACACAACAAACAGAAGCCAAAACCTGAGCCATTAAAGATACTTATCGGATCAACAGATATGTCCTTCAATTCTATATTTTGAGTATCTCTTTCATGGAGATTCTGCTGTCAGATCCCACTGCCACCTCTGACTCCTCTAGCACATTTGTGTGTTGTATGTCACCTGGTGAGAAACCCTCCTCAGATTCACATCCCTAATGAGCCCAAAGTTCAGTCCATTCATTTCTATGGCACTAAATTTCTGCTGAAGGATCAGCACCATGCAGAAGTTTTACACTAAACTTATTCTTAATATGTTGTTCAAGAAAACATAAGCTCTTGCTTTTTTTTGTTAAGTTTCCACCTTACATTGATTGATCTCCTAATCAGAGGAGTTATTTTGTTGCTGTTTGCTGAAATGGGGGTCTGGAATGTCCTCTTCTCATCCCAGGATGGGCAGCACAGTGGCGCAGTGGTTAGCACTGCAGCCTCACAGTTCCAGCAACCTGGGTTCGATTCTGGATACTGCCTGTGCGGAGTTTGCAAGTTCTCCCTGTGACCGTGTGGGTTTTCGCCAGGTGCTCCGGTTTCCTCCCACAGCCAAAGACTTGCAGGTTGATAGGTAAATTGGCCATTGTAAATTATCCCTAGTATAGGTAGGTGGTAGGAGAATTGAGGGAAGGTGGGGATATGAGAGGGTAATGGGATTAATGTTGGATTAGTATAAATGGGTGGTTGATGGTTGGCACAGACTCGGTGGGCCGAAGGGCCTGTTTCGGTGCTGTATCTCTAAATAAATAAAAAGATGGGACTTTCACCCACTGCCCCAAGCAATGCCACACCCCCAACCCATTTTCCTGAGTCGCAGGATATTAAATGTGCAGGATAATCCTGCTACTGCTGCCGCACCAAATGAGGCAAGAGGCAATTTAAAAGGGGCAGAAGTGTCCCAAGGAGTACATCCAATTGTGTTTTTTTAAACTGAAGACCTTAGCTTCAAAGGGTAAGAGAGTGGAGTGGCTCTTACCTGGAGAGAGTCGGGAGCAGTTGCGGCAGCAGCAGACTGGCAAGAAACCTACCAGGGAGAAAATAAATCCAGACCCAGGATCAGGGCCTTCCACTTAACTGCAGAAAGAGTTTAGTGAGCTAGGTAAGAAATTAGCAAGCAGGATCTCAAAAGTACTAATCTGCAGATTACTCCCAGTACCATGCACAAGTGAGTATAGAAATAGGAGCATAGTGCAGGAGGCAGGGCTTTAGATTCCTGGGACATTGGGGCCAGTTCAGGAGAAGGCGGGACGGGTTGCACCTGAACAGAGCTGGGACAAATTTCCTTGAGGCCGATATGCTAGTGCTATTAGGGAGGGTTTAAACTAACTTGGCAGGGGTGTGGGAACCAGGAGAAAGTATCAGAGAGAAATACTAAGGTGCACAGAATACTGGGAGAGATAGATAGCACTAGAATAGAGAATAGTAAATTATTAGGTGGGGTCAGAGTAAGGGAGAAAGTAGTAAAGTCTAAATCAGGGTTAATGTGCATGTATGTGAATGCACAGAATGTTGTGAATAAGATTGGTGTGTTACAGGTGTAGATTGACATGTGGAGATATGATGTTGTGCCTTTTACAGAGACCTCGCTCAAAGAAGGGCAAGACTAGGTATTGAATATTCCTGGATACTAGGTGTTCAGGAAAAATAGGAAAGGGAAAAAAGGGAGGAGGAGTGGTGATATTGATTAAGGAGAGCATTGCAATCCTGGAGAAAAAGGATGTCCCAGAGGGGTTGAGGACAGAATCAATTTGGCTAAAGCTAAGGAACAAAAAAGGTGTAGTTACATTGATTGGTGTTGTCTATAAGCTACCAACTAGTAGGAAGGATGTGGAGGAACAAATTTGCAAGGAAATTACAGAGAGGTGCAAAAACTATAGGCTAGTTATAATGGGGGACTTTAATTATCTAAAAATAGACTGGGATAATAGTAGTGTAAAGGGCAGTGAGTGGCAAGAGTTCCTAGAGTGTGTTCAGGAAAATTTTCTACAACAGTATGTTTCTAGTCCAATGAGAAAGGAGACACAGCTGGACCTGGTTCTTGACAATGAGGTGTGTCAAGTGGATCAAGTATTAGTAGGAGAGCATTTAGGGGATAGTGATCATTGTATCATAAGGTTTAGGCTGACTATGGAAAGGGACAAAGAGTAATCCAAGGTAAGAATAATTAACTGGAGGAAAGCCAACTTCAATGGGGTAAGAATGGAGCTGGGGTGAATAAATTAGAGTCAAAAGCTGGCAGGGAAAACTGGAACTGAACAATGGGTTACCTTCAAAGAAGAGATAGTTTGGGCACAATCAAGGTATGTTCACTCAAAGGGGAAAGGTAGGGTAAACAAATCCAGAGCTCCCTGGATGACAAAAGAGTTAGAGATTAAGATAAAGAAGAAAAAGTGTGCTTATGACAAAAGCGACATGAGGAAAAACTTTTTCACGCAGTGAGTGGTTAAAGTTTGGAATGCACTGCCTGAGTGTGTGGTGGAGGCAGGTTCAATTGAAGCATTCAAAAGGGAAATAGACTGTTCTATGAAAAGGATGAATGTGCAGGGTTACGGGGAGAAGGAGGGGAATGGCACTAAGTGAATGGCTCTTTCGGAGAGCCAGTGCGGACACGATGGGCCAAATGGCCTCCTTCTGCATTAACAATTCTGTGACTGTGATTTTATGGATGGAGGGAAATAGAGGGACAAAAGGCTGCTACCAGATGCTCTCCCTCCATCAAGGGCATTCCCATCGCTAACTAAGGGGCCACCACCAGGCTACTCCTGCTAGTCCCAGACAGCAGCAGTAAGAGGGCAAATAGGAGGCAAGTGATCCGGAAAGCTGGGCCAGGTGGAATTTCCATGCAGCAGGTGGAGAAGGGAAATTAAGGTCAAAGTGGGGAGCTAATGGTATGCCTTGCCACCTAGCTTTCTCCAATTTGAGGCACGATAGCACAGGAAATGTCAGCCTATAATGCCTTTAGCATTCAGCCTTCATTTTCCAGGATATCCTCACCCTTTGAGTGCAACAGTAGAATAGTTTGTTTAACTTCCAAACAAGTTTTTCAAAAAAAAAAATGCACAAAACACATAGTGGTATATTTGGTTTTGACTGAATACTTAACATAATGGATACTATAAATTAATGGATATTGTCAACATGGTACAAGCCAGAAATACTCTGTTCCAAAACCTCTACTTACTGTAACAATTATATACATATATTTACAATTTTTTTTTTTTAGAGATACAGCACTGAAACAGGCCCTTCGGCCCACCGAGTCTGTGCCGACCATCAACCACCCATATATACTAATCCTACACTAATCCCATATTCCTACCACATCCCCACCTGTTTCTATATTTCCCTACCACCTACCCATACTCGGGGCAATTTATAATGGCCAATTTACCTACCAACCTGCAACTCTTTTGGCTTGTGGGAGGAAACCGGAGCACCCGGAGAAAACCCATGCAGACACAGGGAGAACTTGCAAACTCCACACAGGCAGTACCCAGAATTGAACCCGGGTCGATTGAGCTGTGAGGCTGCGGTGCTAACCACTGCGCCACTGTGCCGCCCCAATAGACATAATGGGCCAAATAGCCTCCTTCTTTGCTATCTGATTCTATGATTCTATATCTTGCTCTCATCCTTGCATGCATGGTTCCCAACAGTAGTCACTGGAGAGTGATCAGGAGTAAGAATCGTGACTGATTATTTTGCCATCCCAAGTTCATGTGTGCTGACAGCCTTCCTGAGGAGTACCATGCAAGTCGGTGCATTTAATCAGAATACATAGATTTTAGATTTTATGCAAGGTTCCAAATTACATATAATTCTTTTACAACGTGTTCTGGACAGGGCTTCCCTCTTTTCCCTCCCCTTGTTTGACCACAACAGGTTTAATTCTTTTTTAAAGTGGATGTACTGGCCAATTCAGTAGGTGTTTGATTATTTACTTTGCCAGGCAAATCTCCCACCTGCCAAGACTGAGGCACACATTATTTTGCCACATGAACATTAAAACTTAAAATTGCAAGCCCCTGACTGGAAGAACATTTGCATAGTGCCAGACAGTGTTGAAACGAAGGAACCAAGCCCCGCCCCAATACACAGAAGAGACCTGGTCAAAGCAGTCGGTCATGTGACCACCTGCTGGCCAACTAGGGGAGTTTTAAATTGGAAAAACAGAATTTGAACTCAGAAAGCCATATGCTCCTGGAACTGAAGCAAGAACGATCTCCTCTCCTGGCTGCCTGCTCCTATCTCCTTCCCACGCAACAGAATCTTGTGAAAATAGGTGAACCTCAAAGAGAAATGTCTCCGACGTGAACAAGGTTTAAGTAGAATACTGGGTCCCAATGAAACATGGTAGAGGTTTACAAAGTTATGAGCGGCATGGACAGAGTGGATAGTCAGAAGCTTTTTCCCAGGGTGGAAGAGTCAGTTACTAGGGGACATAGGTTTAAGATGCGAGGGGCAAAGTTTAGAGGGGATGTGCGAGGCAAGTTTTTTACACAGAGGGTGGTGAGTGCCTGGAACTTGCTGCCAGGGGAGGTGGTGGAAGCAGATACGATTGCGACTTTTAAGAGACATCTTGACAAATACATGAAGAGGAAGGGAAAAGAGGGATATGGGCCCCGGAAGTGCAGAAGGTGTTAGTTTAGGCAGGCATCAAGATCGGCGCAGGCTTGGAGGGCTGAATGGCCTGTTCTTGTGCTGTACTGTTCTTTGTTCTTTGAAACACAAGAATTACTTGCAAAAGGACTACACCGTGAGCTTCAAGCACAGTAACAAGATTGCCTCAAACTGTTCCACTTTATCTTTTCTTCTCTTTTCTGTCCCTATCTGCATGTGTATATTCGCGTGTGCATGCTAGCATGAGCGTGTCGTCTATCCGTAGGCGTGAACCGTATTAGAGTTGAGGTCTAAGTTTAAGGTTTAATAAATGTCATATTTCTCCTTTAAACCTGAGAAAACCTGGTGTGTTGGTTTCTTTGCTTTATAATTGGAAAATTGTGAACAAGGATTCACAAAAGCGGGGAGCTCAAAACATAGTGTGTTTAAAAAATAAAACCCTGTTACAATAAGGCCAGGTAAAGATGGCAAAAGACCCCTAGACACATTTCTCACCTGGTCATAACAACTTGCTATGATCATAACAAGAACCAATCGGACAGGATTTCATGAGTTTAGCAAAAAAAGAGGTTAACTTTATTGTACTTAAACTGAACTAAGTAAAATAATAAACTATGTGCCAACTTTCACACACACACACACACACACACACACACACACTAGAGGTTCACACAAACACAAATATGTTACAGAATGGGGAAGGGTAGATTGGTCAAATTAGAGTCAATAGAAAAAAGGGATATACAGTCTGTGGAGTTTGGTGATTCGGTTCGTTTCTAGCTGAATTCGGTGGTCCTGAGGCTTTTAGCTTGAAGAGATAGATGACAGTTTCTTGTGTCTCTTGGAGAGAGCGATGCAGATGATTTCTTCCGAATGGGTTTCTAGTTGCAGCCGGAGTGTGCAGAGGTGGTCAGTCAGCAGGCAGAGTTTGAAGCTTGCAAGCTGGAATGCAGAGATAGAGAGAGAGAGGGGGGGTGGGGTACTGCCATTTGGGTCTGCACATGTCAAGAGTCCAGATGCTTCTCCACCTGCTGCAGAGAAACACCAGCTTAAAACCACAGATGCGGGGGGGGGGGGGGGCGCTTGTCACAGGACAGTCACCCAGTGATTCAAGCATGGTAGTCAGCAGTGTATTTCTTCTTGCTACAAAGAACAGGCAGTTCCCTTAAACTTCCTGGGTCTTGGTTCTCGCTGGGATGAGCAGACATTTCGTCTCCACCTCACAGGCCTTGCAATTAGGAGACACTGTTGCAAATTAGGTGTCCATCTTAAGCTGCTCCAAAGTCGCCTTTTAACTGTTCCTTTTAAAATTTCTTTAAAAAATATAAATTCAGGTCTCCAGTCAGTGGATTAAAGAAAATTATCATTCAACAAAGCACATTGGTGTGAAAAATGGGTTAAGTTATAGGTGATTATAGAGATAAGCCAGGGAACTACAGACCAGTGAGTCTCACATCAGTGGTATGGAAACTATTGGATAAAATTCTGAAGGAGAGAATCTATCTCCACTTGGAGAGGCAAAATTTGATTAGAAATAGTCAGCATGACTTTGTCAGAGGGAGGTCATGCCTAACAAATTTGATTGAATGTTTTGAGCATGTGACCAGGTGTGTAGATGAGGGTAGTGCAGTTGATGTAGTTTACATGGATTTCAGCAAAGCCTTTGACAAGGTCCCACATGGGAGACTTATCAAGAAAGCAAATGCACACGGGATACAAGGTAACTTGATAAGGTGGATTCAGAATTGGCTTTGCTGTACGAGACAGAGAGTGATGACAGACGGCTGTTTTAGTGACTGGAAGCCAGTGTCTAGTGGCGTACCACAGGGATCTGTGCTGGGTCCCCTATTGTTTGTCATTTATATAAACGACATAGATGACTATGTGGGGGGTAGGATCAGTAAGTTCGCGGATGACACAAAGATTGGCCGAGTGGTTAACAGTGAGGTAGAGTGTCTTAGGTTACAGGAAGATATAGAAGGGATGGTCAAATGGGCAGAAAAGTGGCAGATGAAATTTAACGCTGAAAAGTGTGAGGTGATACACTTTGGAAGGAGTAATGTGACACGGAAGTATTCAATGAATGGCCTGACACTGGGAAGTTCCGAGGAACAAAGGATCCTTGATGTGTTTGTCCATAGATCTCTGAAGGCAGAAGGGCAGGTTAATAGGGTGGTGAAAAAGGCATATGGGACACTTGCCTTTATCAATCGAGGCATAGATTACAAAAGCAGGGAAGTCATGTTGGAGTTGTAGAGAACTTTGGTAAGGCCACAGCTGGAGTACTGTGTGCAATTCTGGTCGCCATATTATAGGAAGGATGTGATTGCATTGGAGGGGGTGCAGAGGCGATTCTCCAGGATGGTGCCTGGGATGGAACATTTAAGCTATGAAGAGAGGTTGGATAGGCTTGGGTTGTTTTCACCGGAGCAGAGAAGACTGAGGGGTGACCTGATCGAGGTGTACAAGATTATGAGGGGCATGGACAGGGTGGATAGGAAGCAGCTGTTCCCCTTAGTTGAAGGGTCAGTTACGAGGGGTCACAAGTTTAAGGTGAGGGGCAGGAGGTTTAAGGGGGATTTGAGGAAGAACTTTTTTACCCAGAGGGTGGTGACGCTCTGGAATGCCCTGCCTGGGAGGGTGGTAGAGGCAGGTTGCCTCACATCCTTTAAAAAGTACCTGGATGAGCACTTGGCACGTCATAACATTCAAGGCTATGGGCCAAGTGCTGGCAAATGGGATTAGGTAGACAGGTCAGGTGTTTTAATGCATCGGTGCAAACTCGACGGGCCGAAGGGCCTCTTCTGCACTGTATTATTCTGTGATTCTGTGATTCATCACTGTATTGCTGATTGCATCATTTCACTGCCTCCATTTACTAACCTGTTAACTCACCTTGGAAGACAAATGATTGGGACTTCACGTTGCATTAATTCTTATTTGATTTCGAAGTCAGCTTTATCTTTCACCCGCACTAGACATAGCATGACTTGACCTTGCACGATTCAAAAGCATCTTACCAAAACACTCAATGGTTAATGATCCAGTCACATAAAACAAAACAGCAGAGTCTGTTAATAGCCTCTTCATAAAAGAGGAAAATAGCCTATTTTTGTTTCAATCACATGCCTTTTCCAGCAAGCTACTAAACAATTCGCTTTGCTTTTCAGAAAATATTGCTTTCACGCTTGACAGCTTATTCCAGTTAAAGTCAAGTAGTTGTAGGATGTGGGTTTTTACCCACAGTTCCCTATGTGGTGAGCTTCTGCTGACAGCAGTGCCACAGGAATAAGCATTGAGTGAAAGATGAGGTGATTCCCGAGAGGAAAGGCAAGAGGAAAATTCAAAACGCAGTCAAAACTGCGATATTGCTGTGCACTTCCCAACAAACAGTTACAGCACAGAAAAGGCCAGCAGCTGGTGCCTTAGTCTAGGAGTAGTGAATGACGTTGAGGAATCTGAAGATATAAAGCAGAAAATGGCAAGCCTGCTTGTAAAGGAGTAATAATGTCAAAACTAAAGTTGGTTAAGGTTCATATAAACATGTGTAATCAGTTTTAGTTCAATTCAAATTACACCCTTCTGTAACAAAGTATTTACAATGTTGCATTGAGAGCTCCCAGGGCCAGCTGACTGAGCGTGACTTACAGTTTAATGATAAATGCAGAGTGGAAGTTCCAGTTCAGTTGCAATAAAAAAGCCAGCATTAAGACTGTGGCCTCCTAATGAAATACAGAGTCAGTTCCAGGCCGGGATCTGTCTAAAGGTTAGAGTCCTCAGACTCAGTGTTACCGTCATTGAACTGGAATGGATATTTTTACAAAGTGTAGTTCAACAGTTCTGTCAGAAGAAAATAAACCTTGCAGCTTTCACGACCGTAGAACATTCCAAAGCACTTCACAGCCAATGAAAGTTTTTTGGGGTGAGTATAGCCACTATTGTAATGTAGGGAAATGCAGCTGCCAATTTTCTCACAGAGAGGTCCTACAAATAGCGGAGATAAATGACCAGATAATTTTTTTAAATAAAGGATACTGGTTGAGAAATAAATATTGGCCAAGCCATTGGTAGAGCTTGCCTGCTCATCACAAAAAGTGCCATGTGGTCTTTTACATTTACCTGAGAAGGCAAATGTAGCCTGGGTTTAATGTCTCATCCAAAAAACCTCCGACACAGCAGCACTCCCTCAGTACTGCACTGGAGTATCAGCCTAGGGTTATCTGCTCAAGTACTAGTGAAGCCAAAACCTTTTGACTCAGAGATGAGATTGGTAATACTGAGCTAATGCTGAATGAGACAGAGAGAAAGAAACAAACCTCTTTCTGATTGAGGATGTTCACAGTTTATGATCTGTGAGGCCCATTCCACTACTGCATATTATCTGCACAGAACAATGAACAATGCTGAACATCACTATTGTGCTGTATTGCAGCTATTAACTCTATTTGGGCAGTAACCCTGTGGGGATTATTCACGTTCACTACCTGAGGGATGATGTAAGATTTAATGTGTTTGCCCTCAATTGTAAATCAAGCCATTAAATGAAAACATGCTCAGGTTCAACCAGTGTGAGGTAATGTTATTTCAGTAACTCTTCCTGTTTATCTCCATGTTCTCCCATTTTCTTCCTGTTGTGGGCTGCTTGCCAACACACTCCTCCGCTTATGCGTATTCAATATTATTCCATGATCATCTGGCAAGAGATGATTTTTTAAAAAAGAGTTGTCGGATTGTCTTCCCCACCACAAGAGAATAGGTTTCCTCTGGGCACTCAGGCATTGATGGCCAAGAGTTAATGAACCCAATCTGAGCTAGCTTGGCTCATGTGACAGATAGCTCTGGGATTCAAACTTACAACCTTCAGGGTTAGTTGCCAAAATAACAAAAAGAGAAATCATTCTTCTTACAGAGGACGGGGGTGCTCTAGCAATACAGGAATGTGATATCCTCTTAATGGTCTGATCTCACTTCCTGGCTGAGACATGATTCAGTGTCAAAAACAGTAGTCTCACTAACACACTAGATATTAAATCTGGCCTCTAATGACCTTAAATCACTTCATTCTAGTTTTTGAAATCTGAACAGTTATAATTGAGAGCCTGGGGACTGAGAGGAGGTTTGGCTACATGGACAAGTGGAAGGGGGAGGGGGAGGGAAAAGCAAAAGCAGCTTCATATGCATATATTCTATATACCATACATTAGGTATTATACACACTACTGCTTATACAGCTTATACAGCTTATACACACTACTGAGTCAGCGGCGCTTGAGATGGCTTGGCCATGTGAGCCGCATGGAAGATGGCAGGATCCCCAAAGACACATTGTACAGCGAGCTCGCCACTGGTATCAGACCCACCGGCCGTCCATGTCTCCGTTATAAAGACGTCTGCAAACGCGACATGAAATCGTGTGACATTGATCACAAGTCGTGGGAGTCAGTTGCCAGCATTCGCCAGAGCTGGCGGGCAGCCATAAAGACAGGGCTAAATTGTGGCGAGTCGAAGAGACTTAGTAGTTGGCAGGAAAAAAGACAGAGGCGCAAGGGGAGAGCCAACTGTGCAACAGCCCCAACAAACAAATTTCTCTGCAGCACCTGTGGAAGAGCCTGTTACTCCAGAATTGGCCTTTATAGCCACTCCAGGCGCTGCTTCACAAACCACTGACCACCTCCAGGCGCGTATCCATTGTCTCTCGAGATAAGGAGGCCCAAAAGAAAGGACATTAGGTATTAAAGAGCAAATGGAAATGCAATGCTAGATAAGCTTTGAGGGTTTTTTAAATAATTGAAGCTAAAGAAAGTGCCAAATACAGCCAGAATAAAGGGGCAAGTGTGATTTGGTTGCCTTTAACATCTGATTCCCTCTACTGCCTGCCTGTTTTCTAGCTTATAATCCTTTTTAGAAAATCATTACACAACATGCCATTTGTTTGACTGGATCTGCCCTTTATAAAAAGTGTAAATATTTGGGAAAATGTCACTTCAAAAATGAATTAGAATAGAAGCTTGATTATTTGTCATAATGGATGGAATCCCAGTCCCAGCAGGTAATCCAAATGGGCAGATAATTGACAGTTCCCAAACACATAATCTGGCATTGTGTTGTTGCTTGATCACCTACCAAAGCTTCAGCAGGAGATCAGCAGAATTCCCAGAAAATGGCACAATTTAAAAAGTGAGACTTTTTTGTAAAGCTACAGGCAGTGTTACCTCTGCCAGTGCTAGACCAAAGACCCAATTTCTGCTGATTTTCCAGATTTGGGAGTTTCAACCCCCATTAGGGTAAAGGTCACAGCTGCTTGGATAGCAAACCTGCCGAATTCTGGACATCCAGGTAACAGTGAATTATGCTGCTGGGTCAAGAACTAAAGAGTCAGTGAAAAAAATAATCTATTAAGCACATTCAATTTGACTTCAACCAGTCTATGCAAAACTAAACTTGAATTCCACTGCTCTCCAAACTCTCCTGAAAATTAAGCTTTCAATCCAAATTCGAGCTCATCATTCTAATACCAGAAAGTGATAAATACTTTAGTCAATCACTTACAGTTAAGAACATGTTAAACACTACAGGATAGAATTTACTGTTGGTTATATTATGATAAAAAATATATTATGGACCTCTATTCTCTATGTTGCTATGATTCTATCAAATTCTTCTCTCCAATATTTTAATGGAGTTGATAAACTGCTTAAAATAAATGAGTTAATGTCTCAGTTAAAATAATGGTGACAGGAATTTAATACAATCATATGTTCATTAACATGGGAACTGTAATGTGTACTCTTATTTTTTTTATATTTCCAAAATATATTTTATTCATAAAAATCTGTAAAAATTACATTCCCAAACAGTTTAAAACAGCATCAAGTCAAAAAATACAAACAATGCAAAAGTGATCCGTTTCCTTCTATACAATTATGAGTTGCCTCACAACCCTTCCATTTCATTGTCATGCCATATACATTTTTACATTTACAGCACACAATATTTTCCTGATACAGTTCGAGGGGTTTCCTATGAATCCAGCCCCTCAGTTCAGCTTGGTGGGGGGGGACCTTACACTGTGGTCTTTCCCCATTGAGCCTTTGCTGTGGCTGCCCCAAGCTTTAGTGCGTCCCTCAGCACGTAGTCCTGGACCTTGGAATGTGCCAGTCTGCAACATTCGGTTGTGGACAACTCTTTGCACTGGAAGACCAGCATGTTTCGGGCAGACCAAAGGGCGTCTTTCACCGAAATGATAGTCCTCCAGCAGCAGTTGATGTTTGTCTCGGTGTGCGTCCCTGGGAACAGCCCGTAGAGCACAGACTCCTGTGTTACAGAGCTGCTTGGGATGAACCTCGACAAAAAACACTGCATCTCTTTCCACACTCTTATGTGTACTCTTATGTACCCCAGTATAATGGCTTAAATGAACCCAGTTGAATGGTAAGTAAGGAGTGGCCAATTTAACATAGTTTCCTGAAACATTCTCAAAAATATGACTAAACATAGTAGTTTCCTGACCACAGCTATTTCTTAGCAGAAAATAACCAAATATAAGCGGCAGGAGCAGAGCACCAAGCAGAACCCACCCCTTGTGTGGACTGGAGAAGTTTGTGTGCCTGCCACAGATGGCTTTATGCAAAAATGAATGGATACCCAATAAACTAGACAGATAGAACCCCTGAACTGAATTCTCTCATCATTCAAATAAAAAGTATAATGGAAACAATTTATCACCACAATAAGCTCTAACGTCCCAGTCTAGTTTAAATGGTAGTCAACTTAACTTTGACTAACCAAACCAAAATAACAATTTATTTCAATGCATACTGAGGGAGTGCTGCATTCTCAGAAATGCCTCTCTTCAATAATCAATGCTGATATCCTGATTTGTATAGACTACATAATTTGTCCCCTACAGGAATCACTTAAGTGCGGAAAAAGGGATAATACATGTTATTTAATTAAATACTATTAATTTGGCATGATAGAAAAATTTAATTGTTCTACTTATGTATTGGACACATATTTTTCCTCAATACAAACTACAGGTTTCCATACAGGTAGTCTCCTGTTTCCCCAGCCCATTTTTAGTTTGCCGTGGTGCATTTAATTAAGGGGTAAGAGACAGATTTTCATGCATTGTTACAGTGTCAGTATTGTGCATGATGCTTGACAGTAAGCAAAGTGGAAAGCAAGTGTGAAGAAAAATCAGTTCAAAACAAATAGCTGCCTCTGCACCACTGCACTGGGGAAAAAGTTGAGCCTCAAAGGTTCTGCTGTCATTTTTAAATTTCTTAACTATTGCTCTCTTGATTTATAATATCATGTGAACTGAATTATAGTTTTGCAACTCATTTCAGCCATCTGCTTGCCTGTATGTAGTGTGTTGTATTGCAGCAGCTGTAGGTCTGGTTATAGCATCTCTGGAGACAAGAGTCTTCCAGCTGTCCTGGCAAGGTTAACCAGGAAACCTCACGGGAAATTTAGCATTGTATTTTAAAGATCCATGATAAAAATTAATTTTGCCTTCAATCTACTCCCAGGAAGAAACAGGAACTCCAGCTGGGGCATGTTTTCAATAAGGAGTTTCAATTGTGTGGCTAAAACTGGTGCATAGTGTGAAACCCAATGTGATATCATATTTCGCCAGCGCAAGATGATGTCATGTCCAGTCTGGAGTTTATTTTCCGTTTCCAAACAGCCTGAAATCAATTATTTGTATCCAGATTCCCCAGAACATGTATTGTGTGAGTCTATGTATCAAATGTTGGTCTTTGCATTATCTTCACTCTGGGCTCCAAAATGATGTCAAAATAATTATGCAAAATACAAATGCACATCTGGGGCTGGATTTTACTAGCCCTCTGGGGATGGGCTGGGAGGCGGGGGGGAGGGGCATAAAATGGTGCAGAAGGCGGAGGGTAGCATGCCCGTCATCTTCCCACCGCCACTCCATCTTGCCAGCAATGGGGAAAGTGGCGGACAGCCGTCCCGCCCAGAGGCCAATTGAGCCATTTAAGTGAGGGCCGCTTCTCACCACTGCTGGCATTTTACCACTAAACCCTGGCGGCCTCCCAGCGGGCTCGTGGGGAAGATGGTTGCCCTCCAATTCCATGGTGCATCTTAGCCCACGAAGGGGTCCCCCGGCAGCAATGGCTGCCCCTGCAGCAACAGTGCCATCTGCCCTCACCAAACCATCTTCCCTCCCTCCTCGTCATGGCCCACTTGAATGGTCCTGGCGCCCGCAGACCCCACTTACCTGGTTGTGAGGGAAATTTCCATCTATGGCGTCCTCTTCTTCCAGGTGCAGTCCCAACAGTGACCATCACTCCTGGTGGCACTGCTGAGCTGCTGACCCTCCAATTAATTGACCACTGCCAATACGATGCGACCCCAACTCCCACAGACCGCCAAAGTGGGGTCATCCCCGGCTTTTGAACCCGTCAGCAGGACCACTGCCATGATGACTAAATCCAGCCCGTGGTGCTGTTGTATTTATCACATTAAATGTTTTTATCCATATATAAAAATGCATTGAGTAAGATGGCCATTGATGCCTGAGATAATGTACTATTGCACTGCATCAGACTGTGCTTGAATGAGGGTTTGTCCTTGCACAAATTTCATTGAACAGCAAGTTTCTAAACTCACTTAGGCCATCTGGGTGACATGTTGAAGACAAAAGATTTCCCTAGACAGAGGGAGAAAATAAAGGACAAGTCAACCAGGGCCACAACAGTCAGGAATTATCTGCTCATTCTCATCAAGCAAAGGGATCTGAAGCAAGGGAAAAATGAATGAACTAAAGATAAATTCACTGGCTTTGCACTTCCACCACAGATGATAATTAATTTACTCCAGAATTTTAACCATGATTGAAGGGCATGTTGATACTGTAGCTGATTAACCTAAAACAAAACTATTTGTTTTAAGTGGTTTATGCTTTAAAGTTTATCAGAGAATAAAAGAATTCTGGGCTTTTTGTAATCAGACAATGAAAACAAAAGAACTGTCCAGCTGAATTAGTTTGCAACATATCTCTTCTATGCTGAATTTCTCAAAGAATAATTTTTTCTGACCATTGACAAACCACACCCTGGAAATGAAAATTGGAACTATTTATGTGTTAGGGAGCAGTGTAACCGAGACCGCAATCTATCACTGTCCCACTTTCACCAGATGTTTCTCCCTTTGTTCAGTACAAGAGGTTGCTCTGGTAATGAAGGCATCATTCATTATGGACTGAAGCATGTCCTTATGTGCAAATTACCTTACAATTTAGCATACCTAATGGTGCTGATAACCTCACTGGAAACAATATGAATTGCAGCCTACTCTCGAGATCTCTCCAAATTACAGACAAAGGTCTGAATTTTCCTTTTGTAAACACACCTATTTTTGAGTGTGAAAAAGAGCAATGGAGCAAATCTGCCCCAAGAAATAAGCAACAGAATTTCCTTTTAAAAACTCACCAGCAACATAACGTATCATACCTGAAGCTACCCCACTGAATGTAAAAGGATGACTGGACACACCCACGCTATCCCATCAAATAACTATGAAAAATATCCTTGAGGCAGATGGTGTATAGATGAGACCATCTTCAATTAAATTTTGCAGTTTTCTGAAACAAATTCTCAGGAAAGTGGTCTTTTTTTGGCTTTGAGTTCTGAAACTTCACAAAATGGTTCTCCTGCCATTTACTGTGAGTACTGAAACAGTTACATTTTGGAATGCCTCAGAAGGATATACTTACTTCTAAGGCAGCTCAGGTGACTTTTGTTATATTAGTATGGCATCAACTGGCCATTATATAAAGTATCACTGATACTGTTGTCTGACATGACTTGCATTTCATTACCTTCTTAATACAACCTGCAGTACAAATTGGCTGAGCATTCCGATTTAATAGATGGCCATGGCTATCATAGGTCCAGCAAGCAATTGATAGAAGACATTGGCCTTAAAGCTGCATACAAGAAAGAGCCTGCGCTTTTTGATTAATAGGAAGGAAATTCACCCAGCTAGTGTGATGCTAATCACTTTAATTTGCACATTCATGGCCGCTATCCAGGAAGTTGTCATGAGACTTTTATTAGGGAACAATCCACATCCAAGCCCTGATGACTCAGAACCAGGTGTTAGGTTGATTGGTGATCAGGGATATCCCTTACAATCAGGACTATTCCTTGCCCTGCTTTTAGCAACTTTTTCTGGGCAATTCATTTCCAACTTTTGTGTATCGCCACCCTTTCCTCTTTGCCTCCCAAAGCAGCAAAACTTCCTCCTTATGTGCATGCAGTTGTATTAAATTGTTACTGGTTCTCTGCAACACACCCTTTTGCAAGAAGAGAAGGCAATATTGAAAGAACCTAATTCCCCAGGTACATTTCACTGCATTCATCTTTTGATTGTAAAGCTTGCAGCTGCAGACTCCCTTTAAAAATCTCTCACAAATCAACTTTTAGATGAGATGGGCAAAATGGAAAAGAAGGAGGGGTAATCCTGATAATAAAGATGGGATAAAGACAATAAAGAGAAAGGACCTGTTCTCAGAAAATCAAGAAGTAGAATCAGTTTGGGTGGAGCTAAGAAAGAGCAAGGGGCAGAAAACATCAGTGTGAGTTGTTTAAAGCAATCCCCCACCCCATTACAGTAATTGTACTGTAGGACAGAGTATAAAGCAGGAAATTAGAGCTGTAATAAGAGATGTAATAAGGGAATTACAGTAATCATGGAGGATTTTAAACTTCACATTGACTGACCTAACCAAATTTGCAGTAAAAGTGTGGCAGATGAGGTCATGAAATGTATACAAGATATTTTTCTAAATCTGTATGCTGAGAAACCTGTTGGAAACAGACTATTTTGAATCTAGTATTTTGCAATGAAAAAGGGTTAAGAAATAACCTTGTATTGAAGGGGCCTCTAGAGAAGAGTGACTATAATATGATTGGATTTCACATTGAGTTTGAAAGTGATTTAGTTAAGTTTGAAACTAGGGTCTTAATTCTAAACAAAGCAAACTTCATAAGTATGAGAGGTGAGTTACATAAGGTAGATTGGGAAATTACATAAAAAGTTCTGATAGTAGACAAGAAATGGATAGCATTTAAATAATAAATACATAATTTGCAACATATATACATTCCTTTAGCTCACAAAAACTCCACAAAAAAAAATGATCCAACTTTGGCTAACAAGGCAAGTTAAAGATAGTTTCAGATCAAAGAAAGAGGCTTATTACCAAAAAGCGTAGTAAGCCTGGGGATTGGGATGATTTTAGAATTCAGCAAAGGTGAACCATGAAATTGATAGTGAAAGAGAAAAGAGAATATGAGCGTATACTAGCAATAGACATAAAACAGATTGTAAACATTTCTATAGGTATGTAAATAGGAAGAGATTAGTGAAAGTAAACGTGGGCCCATTAGAAGCAAGGACAGGAAAAATTATAATGGGGAATAAGGAAATAGAGACATTAAACAAATATTTTGTATCTGTCTTCATGCTGGAAGACACAAAAACATTATGGAAATAATAGGGAACCAAGGGTCGAGTGAGAATGAGGAACTTAAAGAAATATGTATAAGAAATAGTACTGCAGAAATTGTGGAGGCAAATGCCCTGAACTTGATGCATCCTAGGGTTTTAATAGTGGTAGCTGAAGAAGTAGCGGATGCATTGGTTTTGATCTTGCAGAATTCCTTGGATTCTAGAACAGTTCCCAAGGATTTGAAGCTAGCAAATATAGTACCACAACTTTAAAAAGGAAGAGAAAATGAGGAATTATAGGCCAGTTAGCCTAATATCAGTAGTAGACAAAATGCTAGAATCTATTCTTAGGGATGTGATAACAGGTCACTTGGAAAATCATAACATAATTAAGCAGAGTCAACATGGATTTATGAAAGAGAAATTTTGTTCGACAGATCTGTTAGAGTTTTTTCCAGATATAACTATAAGATGAATAATGGGGATGTAGTGTATTTGGATTTTCAAAAAGTATTCAATACGGTGCCACACAAGAGGTTGTTACACAAAATTAGGACTCACAGGATTGTGGGTAATATATTAGCATGGATTGTGGATTGTTTAAACGACAGAAAACAGACAGTAAAAATAAACAGGTAGTTTTCGAGTTACCAGGCCGTGACTAGCCAGGTACCACCAGGTGCAATATTCAGGCCTCAGCTATTCACAATCTATATTAATGATTTAGATGAGGGGACTGAGTGTAACTTATCCAAGTTTGCTGATGATACAAAGTTAGGTGGGAGGAGGATGCAAAGAAGCTGCAGAGGGATACAGACAGGCTGAATGAGTGGGCAAGAACATTGCAGATGGTATATAATGTGCGAAGTGTGAAGGTATCTACTTCAGTAGGAAAAATTAAAAAAAAACAGAATATTTTTTGAATGGAGAGAGCCTGGGAAATGCTTGCATTCAGAGGACCTGGGTGTCCTTGTACATGAACTACATAAGTTAATATGCAGCTACAGCAGCAATTAGGAAGGCAAATGCAATGTTAGCTTTTGTTACAAAAGGAATGGCCTATAAGGGTAAAGAAGTCATAACGCCATTACACAGGGCATTGGTGAATCCATACCTGCAGCATGCTAAGTGATCCCACAACCAACAGATCAGATAAAAGTTCTGCAGCCCCACCACATCCGGTCATGAACAGTGGTGGACAATTAAACAACTAACGGGAGGAGGCGGCTCCACAAACAGCCTCATTCTTATCCTTAATGATGACAGACCCCAGCACGTCAGCGCAAAAGACAGGCTGAAGCATTTGTCACCATCATCAGCCAGCAGTGCCAAGTGGATGATCCATCTCGACCTCCTCCTGAGGTCCCCAGCATCACAGTTGTCAGTCTTCACACAATTCGATTTACTCCATGTGATATCAAGAAATGGCTGAAGGCACTGGATACAGCAAAGGCTATGGGCCATGACGACATCCCAGCTGTAGTACTGAAGATTTGTGCTCCAGAACTAGCTGTGCCCCTACCCAAGCTGGTCCAGTACAGCTACAACACTGGCATCTACCAGACAATGTGGAAAATTGCCCACTTATGTCATGTCCACAAAAAGCAGGACAAAACTAATTTTTCCAATTACAGCCCTCTCAATCATCAGCAAAGTCATGGAAGGTGTTGCTGACAGTGTTATGGACAGGTTGAAAAGATAGGGTTTGTTTCCCTTTTTCACCTTTCAACTGACAGCATTTTTAAAAAAGTGTTCTATTCTCTAAGCATTTCAATGTCAATAAACACACAAATGACAGGTTTTCTTGTAGATTTAATGAAAGATAAACGTTTATAAAACAATACCCGAAAATATTCCCAATTTCACCACCACCACCACCACCAACCTCCCCCACCCCCCCATACACACACACACAAGAAAAGATAAAGATTAAAAGATAGCACGCATTTTGTTATGATGATTTTAAAAAGAGTTCATTGTGAAACCTTGTTTGTTTCCCTGGGAGGAAGATCTAAAAACATTGCAGGCCTGTTTTTTCTTTGTCCTAGTTCACTGATGTCAAACTTTGAAAAGTTTCAGGTGGATGGATACTTTGGTTGCAGACCTCTTTGGTCAAATCTCAGTCACTGTTCAAAGGCAAAAATCCTGTTACAATTTCTTGGGTAGGGAGTTTCAAAGGTCATCTTTTGTCTCTGCCTCAAGGTAGTTTAAAGATGGAATTCTGGCAGGGTTCTTCTTGCTGGGATGGGTCTCACTCTTTCTTCTGGCTTCTGGCTTTTTGCACAGAAAAATGTCTCTTATCAAAATTCCTTATCAGAGACTGGTTTCTGTCAGGTGACCAAAGTTTCTCTCCGTTTGTATTTTCTTAAATGGTGTTTGATGGTGTGGCCATTGTTAGACAATGGATTCGGATGTTGCTCATCTCTATGCCATCTTAATAAAGTATTTTTTCACACCCTTTCTCCTGAGTTTGAGTCTGGAGTCTTCATGTCGGCCAAGTTATTGTTAGCCTAACTTGTTGAAGGGGGGTAGCCATTAACATTGAATGAGCCATTTACATTTCTAATGCTTTCTTCAACACTTGTCCAGACACAACGATTTGGTTCAGGGTTCTATGTATTCGCAGTGCAGGAGCGGTCACCTGACCTCTTACTCCATCTTGTTTTGCAGCAAAAGGTGTCCATTTTGAGTTCAATTCATCTGTTCATTTTATAGAACATAGAACATAGAACATTACAGCGCAGTACAGGCCCTTCAGCCCTCGATGTTGCGCCAACCTGTGAAACCATCTGACCTACACTATTCCATTTTCATCCATATGTCTATCCAATGACCACTTAAATGCCCTTAAAGTTGGCGAGTCTACTACTGTTGCAGGCAGGGCGTTCCACGCCCCTACTACTCTCTGTGTAAAGAAACTACCTCTGACATCTGTCCTATATCTATCACCCCTCAACTTAAAGCTATGTCCCCTCGTGTTTGCCATCACCATCCGAGGAAAAAGGCTCTCACTATCCACCCTGTCCAACCCTCTGATTATCTTATATGTCTCTATTAAGTCACCTCTTCTCCTCCTTCTCTAACGAAAACAACCTCAAGTCCCTCAGCCTTTCCTCGTAAGACCTTCCCTCCATACCAGGCAACATCCTCGTAAATCTCCTCTGCACCTTTTCCAAAGCTTCCACATCCTTCCTATAACGCGGTGACCAGAACTGCACGCAATACTCCAGGTGCGGCCGCACCAGAGTTCTGTACAGCTGCAGCATGACCTCGTGGCTCCTAAACTCGATCCCCTTACTAATAAAAGCTAACACACCATATGCCTTCTTAACAGCTCTATTAACCTGGGTGGCAACTTTCAGGGATTTATGTACCTAGACACCAAGATCTCTCTGCTCATCTACACTACCAAGAATCTTCCCATTAGCCCAGTATTCTGCAATCCTGTTACTCCTTCCGAAGTGAATAACCTCACACTTTTCCGCATTAAACTCCATTTGCCATCTCTCAGCCCAGCTCTGCAGCCTATCTATGTCCCTCTGTAACCTACAACATCCTTCGGCACTATCCACAACTCCACCGACCTTCGTGTCATCCGCAAATTTACTAACCCACCCTTCTACACCCTCATCCAGGTCATTTATAAAAATGACAAACAGCAGTGGCCCCAAAACAGATCCTTGCGGTACACCACTAGAAACTATACTCCAGGATGAACATTTACCATCAACCACCACCCTCTGTCTTCCTTCAGCTAGCCAATTTCTGATCCAAAGCACTAATTCACCTTCAATCCCATACTTCTGTATTTTCTGCAATAGCCTACCGTGGGGAACTTTATCAAACGCCTTACTGAAATCCATATAGACCACATCCATGGCTTTACCCTCATCCACCTGTTTGGTCACCTTGTCAAAAAACTCAATAAGGTTTGTGAGGCATGACCTACCCTTCATAAAACTGTGCTGACTATCTCTAATGAACTTATTCTTTTCAAGATGATTATAAATCCTATCTCTTATAACCTTTTCCAACATTTTACCCACAACCGAAGTAAGGCTCACAGGTCTATAATTACCAGGGCTGTCTCTACTCCCCTTCTTGAACAAGGGGACAACATTTGCTATCCTCCAGTCTTCCGGCACTATTCCTGTCGACAATGACGACATAAAAATCAAGGACAAAGGCTCTGCAATCTCCTCCCTGGCTTCCCAGAGAATCCTAGGATAAATCCCATCTGGCCCAGGGGACTTATCTATTTTCACACTTTCCAAAATTGCTAACACCTCCTCCTTGTGAACCTCAATCCCATCTAGCCTAGTAGTCTGTATCTCAGTATTCTCCTCGACAACATTTTCTTTCTCCACTGTAAATACTGACGAAAAATATTCATTTAACACTTCCCCTATCTCCTCCGATTCCACACACAACTTCCCACTACTATCCTTGATTGGCCCTAACCTAACTCTAGTCATTCTTTTATTCCTGATATACCTATAGAAAGCCTTAGGGTTTTCTCTGATCCTATCCGCCAATGACTTCTCGTGTCCTCTCCTTGCTCTTCTTATCTCTCCCTTTAGATCCTTCCTGGCTAGCTTGTAACTCTCAAGCGCCCTAACTGAGCCTTCACGTCTCATCCTAACATAAGCCTTCTTCTTCCTCTTGACAAGCTCTTCAACTTCTTTAGTAAACCACGGCTCCCTCGCTCGACAACTTCCTCCCTGCCTGACAGGTACATACTTATCAAGGACACGCAGTAGCTGCTCTTTGAATAAGCTCCACATTTCGATTGTGCCCATCCCCTGCAGTTTCCTTCCCCATCCTACACATCCTAAATCTTGCCTAATCGCATCATAATTTCCTTTCCCCCAGCTATAATTCTTGCCCTGCTGTATATGCCTGTCCCTGCCCATCGCTAAGGTAAACCTAACCGAATTGTGATCACTATCACCAAAGTGCTCACCAACTTCTAAATCTAACACCTGGCCGGGTTCATTACCCAGTACCAAATCCAATAATTCATAATTTCTCCTTGCACAAACGTGATAACAGTGCTATCAAGAGACACTTAGTAATAACCTGCTCACCGATGTACAGTTTGGATTCCACCAGGACCACTCAGCTCCAGACCTCATTACAGCCTTGGTCCAAATATGGACAAAAATTCTGAACTCAAGAGATGAGGTGAGAGTGAATGTCCTTGACATTAAGACAACATTTGTCCAAATGTGGCATCAAGGCGCCCTAGCAAAATTGAAGTCAATGGGAATTGCGAGAAAACTCTCCACTGGTTGGAGTCATACCTAGCACAAAGGAAGAAGGTTGGGGTTGTTAGAGGCCAATCATCTCAGCCTCAGGACATTGCTGCAGGAATTCCTCAAGGTTGTGTCCTAGGCCCAACCATCTTCAGCTGCTTCCTCAATGACCTTCCCTCCAATATAAGGTCAGAAGTGGGAATGTTTGCTGAGGATTGCGCAATGTTCAGCACCATTCACGACTCCTCAGATACCGAAGCAGTCCTTTCCCACACGCAGAAAGACCTGGACAACATTCAGGCTTGGGCTGATAAGTGGCAAGTAACATTCATGCCACACAAGTGCCAGGCAATGACCATCTCTAAATAGAGAGAATCTAACCATCTCCGCTTGACGTTCTATGCTATCACCATAGAAAAAAGCATAGAAACATAGAAAATAGGAGCAGGAGTAGGCCATTCAGCCCTTTGGGCCTGCTCCGCCATTCAAAAAAGATCATGGCTGATCGTCTAATTCAGTATCATGTTCCTGCTTTTACCCTGTATCCCTTGATCCCTTTGGCATTAAGAGATGTATCTATCTCCTTCTTGAATATACTTAATGACTTGGCCTCCACTGCCTTCTGCGGTAGAGAATTCCATAGGTTCACCACCCTCTGAGTGAAGAAATTTCTCCTTATCTCAGTTCTAACTGGCATACCCCATATCCTGAGACTGTGACCCCTGGTTCTAGACTCCCCAGCCATCGGGAACATCCTCCCTGCATCTAGCCTGTCTCCCACAATCAAGATTCTGAAGATTACCATTGACCAAAAACTTAACTGAACCAGCCACATAAATACTATGGCTACGAGAACAGGTCAGAGGCTGGGAATTCTGCAGCGAGTAACTCACCTCTCAACTCCCCAAAGCTTTTCCACCATTTACAAGGCATAAGTCAGGAGTGTGATGGAATAGTCTCCACTTGCCTGGATGGGTGCAGCTCCCACAACACTCAAGAAGCTCGACACCATCCAGCACAAAGCAGCACGTTGGATCAGCAACCAATCCACAACCTTAAACATTCACTCCCTCCAGCACCGGCAGCAGTGTGTACAATCTACAAGATGCACTGCAGCAACTCGCCAAGCCTCCTTCGACAACACCTCCAAACCCACGACCTGTACCAGCTAGAAGGACAAGGGCAGCAGACGCATGGGAACATCACCACCTGCAAGTTCCCTTCCAAGCCACACACCATCCTGACTTGAAACCAAATTGCCATTCTTTCACTGTTTCTGGGTCAAAATCCTGGAACACCCTCCCTAACAGGAGTGTGGGTGTACCTACACTACATGGACTGCACTGGTTCAAGAAGACGGCTCACCACCAGCTTCTCAAGGGCTCTTAGGGATGGGCAATAAATGCTGGCCTTGCCAGCGATGCCAACATCCCATGAATGAATAAGAAAAGTTCAGTTTCTGGTCAATAGTAGCTCCTGGTATGTTGATAGTGATAGTAATGTGTGCAGTTTTGATCTCCTTACCTAAAGAAGGACATACTTTCCCTAGAAGCAGTATAAAAAGTTTTCCTCGGTTGGTTTCTGGGATGAGGGGATTGTACTATGAGGAGAGATTGAGTAGACTGGGCTATATTCCCTGGAGTTTAGAAGAATGAGAGATGATCTAATTGAAATATATATAATTCTTTAGGGGCTTGACAGTGTAGATGCTGAGAAGATGTTTCCCCTGGCTGGGAAATCTAGAACACTGGATCACAGTCTCAGAATAAGAGGTTGGCCATTTAGGACTATAGAAGAATGAAATAAGGGGTGTTCTTATAGGTCAAAACTAAGAATGCACTATTCACATCATATTCACTCTGAATTGCCTTAACACATTTATATTGACGCTATATTAGGATTTTTTCAGACTATGCCTAGTTCTGACCCTACAAAAAGCAAAACTGTAGCTTTTTTTAATCTTTATTTTACCAATTGAAAGCAGCTGCATCGATCAGTTGTGATAACATGGCTGACATGGCATCACTATCGCTGAATTCCCCCACCTTCTGCAGGATGCACTTCAGCAACTCACCAAAGCTCCTTTAACAGCACTTTTCAAACTCGGGAGCTCCATTGCCTAAAAAAAGCAAGGACAGCAGGAGCATGGATGGGCACACAAACACCTGCAAGATCCTCCCCTCCAAGTCACATACTATCCTGACTTGGAAATGGGGTTGAGAAGATTTAGCTTTCACAAATATGGGTGTCTTCTTCTTGAGTCCATCTTAGGCTCGGAAGCTATTTCTGATGTTCAATAATCATCTCCACAACAATGCATTGGGTAATAGTAATTGGAAATGTGTCCTGAGCTGGTGGTGTAACTTGCTAGTGATACTAAAATAATAGTGCAGCGCTGTGGGACTGTTGCACTGTTGGAGGTTCCGTTTTTTAGATCCCGGACTCAGGTGAGTGATGGCGGGAGTGGTTTCTTGGAGTAGGGGTCACGGGGAGGAGGGTGTAGAGGGGTAGGCAGCAAGGGCGGGGGGTGGCTCTCAGCAGGCCCTTCCTTCCCATCAGGCACTGTGCCTTTGAATGAGGCACACCACCCCACCTCGCGAGCCAGCAAGCAACCCTGCACAAGTTTGCATATCGTGCTCCCTGTGTGGCAACAGGCACGCCCACCACTGGGTTAATAGCAGCAGCGGTGGGAAGAGGGCCTCAATTGAGCATTAATTGCCCCTTAAGAGCATCAATTGGCAGCAGGGCGGGAAGACCAGCCATGGGCCTTCCAACCACGGACTTACTCAGGGAAAAGGCAGGAAGGTGGTGGGGTCCCCACCTGCCACCATCCTGTCCGATTAAATGCCCTCTCCACTTCTAAACTCACCATGGGGGACAGCATAAAATCCAGCCCAACATGTGGCCATTTCTAGCTTCATAAGCTGTTCTAGTGTGAAAGAAAATAAAAGAGTAGAGTTCCACCGCAGGTGTTATTCTATATCAGATGTTGTTCTGAAAAATACCATGCCTCTGGAACAGTTTCAGCTGTTCTGCAAACTTGCGCATATCAGCAGCAATCAGCCAAAAAGAAAAGGCTAGCTTTATTTAAAAGGAAACTTTAGGATATCTGAACCCCAGTGGAGCAAAGTGTCACCCTGATTCACAATGAATTCAGAGCAGCTTCCATTGAATTATCCATCAAATAATCTTTTCTTGTTATGCACAAAGCACTTAGCATGCCCAGAGTCCACTTAAATTAGGTATGGGTACAGCACCATAGTGGTTATATTACTGGACTAGTAATCCAGAAGCCTGGACTAATGATTCAGGAGACATGAGTTCAAATCCCACCATGGCAATTAAATAAATCTAGAATTAAAAACCAAGTGTCAGTAATGGTGACCATGAAACTACTGGAATGTTATAAAATCCCATTTGATTCACGAATTCACCTTATTTGTTTTGACCTATATGTGACTCCAGAACCATAGAAATGTGATTGACTCTTAACAGCCTGACATAGTCACACTCATAGAATTATATCTTTCAGATAATGTCCCAGAGTCATCTTTCACCATTCTTAGCTATGTCCTGACCCACCAGAGGTGGTGGCACAGTGGTTTACAGTCAGGAGGAAGTGGCCCTGGGAGTCCTTGATGCCAGACCCAATGAAGTCAGATTAAACATGGGCTAGGAAACCTTCTGCTGATTACCACTTACCAGCATCCCTCAGCTGATAAATCAATACTCCTCCATGTTGGAAACAGCACTGAGTACAGCAAAGGCACATAATGTGGGGAACTTCACTATCTATCACCAAGAGTGGCTCAGTAGCACCACTACTGACTGAGCATGCTGAATCTTGAAGGGCATAGCTGCTAGACTGGGCCTGAGGCAGAGAGAGAAAAGAAGAGAGAAAAGCCTATTTAATCATTCTCACTAATTCACCTGTCGCAAATGCATCTGTCCATATTGGTAGGAGTGATCACCACACTGTCCTTATGGAGACAAAGGGCAGAAACTTACCGCTCTAGTGTTTAAACAAGGAACAGGACTATTTCCAGATCCGGACACCAATGATTTAAGAGGATTGCGCATCTGTGTGACCTTAGGAACTGGCCAATCAAGAGGCTGCCTCCAGGAGCTCCATACAATTAAGGACAGAGGTTGTGCAGGCAGAAGAGCCAATGCGACAACCTGAGGCTCTGGGCGGCCAGCAGCCGCACTGAGAGAGGCGGACCCTGCCAATGTAGGTGGGAGATCACAAGGGTGCCTCAAGATGGAAGTACCCTTTGAAGACTTCTAAAAAGGCTTAAAATAAACTATGGTCACAGCTGCCAGGCCATCAGTGTGGAGGGGATATCCCTCTACATGATAGAGGGCCACAGCCATGGCTGCAAGCTAACACCCACAGCTCCAGGGAGGTGGGATAAAATTAAAGGAGGCCTCACTGACCCTCTTGGCCTACAACAGGGAGGCCACTCCAGTCACCTGCCGGGCTTCAACTTCAGCGGAGGGGCCGTATGCCTTTGCTAAGATCACAGCGGCATCACCAATTATCCCCTTAGTTGGCACTTAATTGCTCTCAATTAGCTACCTGCCAATGCCGGGCGAATAGTTGATGCCAGCCTCACTCCACCTCCAGCAAGACCATTCGGAGGCGGGAGTGTGTCTGGGAGCTGCCCCGATGTGAAACTTTCTAAAATTTACCTCCCCACCTCCAAAGCCACATCTGTGCATTAATAAGATTCCATCCAAAGTCCCGTCTCTAAAAAGAGGGAAAAACCTACTTGACCTCATTCTCACCAATTTACCTGTTGCAGATGCATCTGTCCATGACAGTATTGGTAGGAGTGACTGCCGCACAGTCCTTGTGGAGACTAAGTCCAGTCTTCACACTGAGGACACCCTCCATCATGTTGTGTGGCATTACCACCATACTAAATGGGATAGACTCAGAACAGATCTAGTAACTAAAAATTGGGCAACCATGAGGCACTGTAGGCCATCCGCAGAAACAGAATTGTATTCAATTACAATCTGTAACTCATGATCCGGAATATCCCTCATTCTACCATTACCATCAAGCCAGGGGACCAACTCTGGTTCAATGAGGATTGCAAGAGGGCATGCCAGGAGCAGCAACAGGTGTACCTAAAAATGAGATGCAACCTGGTGAAGCCACAACACAGGACTACAGGCATGCTATTCAGTGGAAGCAGCATGTGATAGACAGAAATAAGCGATTCCCACAACCAATGGATCAGATCAAAGTTCTGTAGGTCTGTCATATTCAGTCATGAATAGTGGTGGACAATTAAACAACTGGAGGAGGATCCTTGAACATTCCCACCCACAATGATGGGGGAGCTCAGCATATGACTGAAAAAGACAAGGCTGAAGCATTTACAACCATCTTCAGCCTGAAGTGCTGAGTGGATGATCCATCTCAGCTTCCTCGTGAGGTCCCCACCATCACCACGGAAGCCAATATTCAGCTAATTCGATTCACTCCACCTGACATCAAGAAACAGCTGAACACATTGGATACAGCAAAGGCTATGGTTGGGTCCTGACAACTTCCCAGCCATAGTGCAAAAAACCTGTGCTCCAGAACTAGCCACACCCCTAGCCAAGCTGTTCCAGTACAGCTACAACACTGGCATCTACCCAACAATGTGGAAAATTGCCCAGGTATGCCCTGTCCACAAATCCACTCCATCAGTCTATTCTCAGTCATCAGCAAAGTCATGGAAGGTGCCGTCAACAGTGCTATCAAATGGCACTTACCAATAACCTGCTCACCGATGCCCAGAAACAAAAGCGAAATACTGCAGATGCTGGAAATTGGAGATAAAAACAGAAAATGCGGGAAATACTCAGCAGGTCAGGCAGCGTCTGTGGAGAGAGATATACAGTTAACGTTTCAGGTCGATGACCTTCCATCAGAACTGTATTTAATTATTTGTCTCTCCTTTTTGAATGCAACTAAATCACACATTGTTGAGGCAGGCAAGTGTCCTGCTCCAAACCCAAAGTTACTCAGTAACCAGACACTAGAAGGAATATTGAAATAGCCCATTTGACTTTTTCCTTGGATTTTCACTTCTTATGAAAAAACCTGGCCAACTTGGCAACTGTTTTATGGAGAATATTTCCTACAATTGGTACATTGGTTATCAAGGCTTATTTTTTAATGTTTTATTATTGCAGTCTTTTCTAGTTCCCCAAAGGTTTATTTGTTTTGGCCATGTTTGTGCTGTTGGATATTCGCTCTCAGCTGTTGAGAATCCAACTGAAATTTTTTAAAGATGGATTGAGAAGAATTCCCTGGGGTGGTCCCGGGAACTCCTCCAAAGAATGACACCCAACCACCGCCTGCCCCCACCGCCCCCAACACACATCTTGACGAAAACAACACAGGAAGAAGATCTGCCTATGGCTCCTCCCTTCAGCATTTAAAAACCAGTGCAAACAAGGAAGAAGTTCTGGTATAACTGGGTCGGTCCAAACTCCTCATCAGCACCCCACCCTCAGCAGAGATCTTGCATTCTTGACCCCAGGAGGTTCAGTGTGCAAGAGTGAAGTGGGAGAAATTGGACATCCTTGTGCCTGTGTTTTGAGTGAAAAATTAAGAGTTGAGGGATCTCACACCCCCAATCTGCACCCAAAAGTGAGGTAGCTGGCAAACTGAAAGAGCGCAGTTTTCAAATATGAAGAGTGCCTGCCTGAAACAGGCATTTGGCCTCGAGTTTGTGAACGTGGGTCCTAGTTTAGTTTAGTTTAGTTTAGAGATACAGCACTGAAACAGGCCCTTCGGCCCACCGAGTCTGTGCCGACCATCAACCACCCATTTTATACTAATCCTACACTAATCCCATATTCCTACCACATCCCCACCTGTCTCTATTTTTCCCTACCACCTACCTATACTAGGGGCAATTTATAATGGCCAATTAACCTATCAACCTGCAAGTCTTTGGCATGTGGGAGGAAACCGGAGCACCTGGAGGAAACCCACGCAGACACAGGGAGAACTTGCAAACTCCACACAGGCAGTACCCAGAATTGAACCCGGGTCGCTGGAGCTGTGAGGCTGCGATGCTAACCACTGCGCCACTGTGCCGCCCTAGTGTTGGGGTTTAGGACCTCAATGTAAAATGGGTCATCAATTGGGTGCTAGTGGCCACTGACAACAAGGTAAATAAAAAGAACAAGGGCGGGTGTGCAACTGCACCTCTTGGCTCCACAAAAATACTGCCTGGGCTCATCCTTCTCTGCTTCGCATCACCCCCTCCCAGGATCCGCCTGCGGGCTGGTTTGGCTTCGGAAGTTCATGAGGCTCCAACTGTCGAACTGCAATAGGACACCCAATAGTCATCTGCAGCTCGTCAGTTTCGTGATGAAGCCCGAGGGCCGATTGGGCCTCAGAGCAATGTCTTCAGGCACAAGTTCAGATCGTGCCGTCTGTAGCACTTTAGGCACCATCTCTACTCAATTATCTCCTGAAAGTGTCTTTGAAAAGCTTATTATTCCTGGGGCCGAGGGTATAAACGCATACAATCTGAGTGGGCAGGGGAGGAATTTGGGGCAGTCACAGTTACACCTAGACCCCATCCCTTTTTTAACCATCCATCAGAAATTTCAATTGAACGGACAGTCGGCATGGTATGATGCCTTGTAAAGGAGGGAGTCACATCACATGCCATGTTACCTATTATTTGTTCCTTAGCAATGCCAGGCACAAGGGAAGACATTTAAACTTTAAAAGGCTGGTTTCCCTGAAAGAATTGATCACAAACTGGAAAGTGGCAGTACTGAAAACATTTTCTCACCATTTGGGGCTAGGACTGTTAACCAAATTACACTGTGACAATGTGCTGCCATGTTACTCACCAGCATCCAGAATGGGCACCTGCCTGCAATATGTAAATGTCTGACTCCAGGATTTGGGAAGAAGTCAGGGGTGTATCCATGGGACAGATGGAAGCTCTGCCTCATTCCAGATCCACCCTCAAAAGTATTCCCCTTGAAGTTCAGGGCAGAAATGGGCTCAGAGAATTTGTGGATACTGCTAGCAAGACAAATGGTCAAATAAAGTCTCAGAACACAATGCCATGGCTTACATTTTAAATGTTGCACCTTGGCCTTGCTATAAGTTCATACAAAAATATACAGTGTAGAAATTCCAATCACTCGAAACTGAGGTTTGTGTCTAGTGCAGACCTCCCAAGTTCAATTCAATTCTCAGATAATACTCTCCTTTCCGAACAATTCGCTGCCCATTTTTAAAAATAAAACTCACTTATTACTTAATTTACTGGTATATTGTTTGCCAGAAAAACTGAAATGTATGAATGGTTCGTAATAAGCTAAAGTTTCTGTGGGCTGTAAGTGCTTCCTGAATCTCCAATGAATCCAGTTACAGCTTGTGCCTTTGGCACTTGGCTGAATTTTCCCCCTCATAAAATTTTCTTCAGGTTGGAAGTTGTGCTGGCTGCACAATTATTGGTGGTCAGGGCGCCAAATAAGCTTCTCAGTATTGTGATTTTTCTTTTCCAGGACATTGCAGGCACTGACAAGTCCCTTTGGAAAGATTGATTGTGGGCAATAGATACAGCTGTGGTGCGGCTGCTCTGATAAATCTACATTCTAAATCAAGAACGATCTCCCAGTGTAAGACTTTAGATTTATTGGCACATGAGCCACTGAAGAGCTGGATGCTGGGTGCATAATTGTACAACTTAGCGAACAGAAAGATCACCATCACCCAGGCCTGCTCGTGTTACACAATGTGAAGTGGAGGTAGATGAGATTCAACCAGCTTTGTTAATTGTGCTGTGCTTATTAAATTGTGTAAAGATATGTAATATAATCATGTTACAGTACAACTCAGTGATCTCCTCTTCCTGCTTTCCCCTCTCCAGAAGCCACTTAGTTATGATTCAAGGTTAATCTCCCCACGATGAGCCTGGGTGTGACTGTTGACTATTTGTAGTCCTGTTTCTGACCGACACTCCCCTTGCAGGATTGATGAATTTACCTTCGTATTTTTATAGTTCCTTACAGAATTTTGGTAGGTTTAAGCAGATTAATCAGTGAGTTTATCAGCAACATAAAGGATCCACTGTTCACGCTGGGAACAGCACCTCTCAAATTCCATAATATCAAATTCACCATATAGGAAAATATATAACCCATGAAAGTGATCTTTTGCACAGGGCATGAAGAAAGGTATCAGGAGATTACCTGAATCATACACTTCTCCCAGAGGCTATGTGGGAGGTTCCAAGGAGCTAAACATGTATGGCATCACCTAAACTAAGGGTGACCTCTTTCAAATTCAAATCCTGAGACAAATAGGAATAGGAGCAAGACGTGAGCACTGATGATCCCATTTTGAAAAATAAATATGGGCATATATATGTTGGAGAGGGAGTTAAGAACCAGATGTTATATTTTAAGATTATTCACAGATCATACTGGACCCTGACCAATATTAATAAAGCTGCTGGCATTAAGTAGTGCCAAACTAACAATACTAAAGCAATGTAGAAAATTAGAAAAGCGTGTGCTTTGTGAAAATTCTCTGCCCTGCTGTGTGCCCATGTTGCTCACTGCAGATCATTGCTTAATTAGTTCATAAAAGTGAAATGTATTTCCATTCATGTAATTGATTCATAATTCCCCACTGACATTGAGAGCACTGGACTTCGGAATTAGCGAAAAAAACTTGCATTTAAATAGCTCCTTCCACAACCTCAGGACGTCCCAAAGTGCTTTACAGATAATTAAGCACTTTTGTAGAATCGTCAATATTGTAACGTAGGACACGCGGCAGTTAGTGCACAGCAAGATCCCACAAATGGTAATGCAATTATGGCCAGATTATAATGATGTATTTGAGGGATAAATATTGGTCAGGACACCAAGGATTACTCCCCTGCTCTATTTCAAAATAGTGTCAAGGGATTGTTTACATCCACCTAATAAGACACGCAGGGTCTAAGTTCAATGCCGCATCAACTACGAGAAAGCTTGGCTCAGAGTGAAGGCACAATTCAAGGAAGCAAGATTATTTTAGTGCTGAATTGCACAGTGGTAAATGTACAAAACTGCATTCTGGCATTGGGGAGCCTCACCGACTGGCATCTCATATTAGGAAATGGCACTTTCAGATGTGTGTCATTAGAAGGTACAGCTCGCCTTGGAAAATTAGTCTCATACTATTTAGAAGTCTTGCCTTTCAGATTTGTATGTTCGTATCATATTCTAAGTACATTAACATTGGTATAGTGGCCTCCTCTTTTCAACTGTTTATGATTAAGTTTTGAGCTTCTGTTAAAATTTATGGATGAAGTCAGCATATTTTCTACAAGAAATTAAGTTAAAATAACCAATTTCTTCAATCAAATTTTGACAGTTCTGTGCTATTTATTTAGCAGTTACCTAAATACTGGTGATTAGTGAACCAAAAAGTTCAGTAAATTGGTCCTAAACTGATCCATCAGATGTCTCCAGTCTATGCTTCAGGCTTTCCCAAGAGACATATCAACCTTCTGGCCAACTTTCCACACTTCATTTGATGGATCCTCCAGGTTTTCCTAACTAACATTCCAGCCCTACTCTGGAATGTTTCAGGCTTTTCCGATCTACGTCTCCAGGCCTGTCTAACCAGTACCTGAGGGAGTGATGAATAAATAATTAAATCTTGCAATGCTTTCTCTGAAAGGTGACTGCACTTAGTAATATTATGAGGACAGTTATGAGAAGTGGGCCATTTTTGCACTTTGCATCTGCTTAAGATTCTAAGTAAGGTATAAAATAGACAGGTAGAAGACAAAATTTACTTCATACTTAAACCTCAGCTGCAGAGGAAAATGTCTTATTGTACTCGTGGGGTCCACTTCCCAGGTTCACAGCCATTGACCAGATCATCACTGTGTGGATGCAGAGACAAGGAGGGATGTAATTTCAATCTGATAGATGAGTTTCATAAACACTATAGAAAATGCTTTGTAATTCTCTTACCTGAGAGGAGAAATTCCATTATTGTGCAGTGAGAATACAATCTACTGGATATCCTTCATGTCAGCTGTGGCTCAAGATAATACTATCACCTTGGAGTATGAAGCTTGTGAATTTAAGTCCCACTTCAGAGACTTGACATTCTGGTGCAGGACTGAGGGAGTGCTGCACAGTCAGAGCTGACATTTTTCAGATGATATTTAAAGTACCAGCTGCCCTTTCAGGCAATGTTCCCTTCAAAATTTAGTTGTTGCCGTGGCTAGTTTTTCATAAAGTGGTCCCTTTAAATTATTTTGCACGGATGTGTACATGCATTATTTATCACAGAACAAGATCTGGGTGGCCGCACAGCTTAGCAGGAATATTGCTTTCTGGTGGCCATAAAAGATCGCACGGCAATATTCGAAAAAAAGCAGGGTGCTCTCCCTGATGTCCTGATATTTAGCCCTCAATCAGCATCACTAAAAAAAACAAATGTTCTGATCATTATCACATTGCTGTTTGTGGGATCTTACTTTGTGCATTGAAGTTGCCATGTTTCCTAAATTACACAATGATTCAAAAGTACATCATTGGTTGTAAAGCGCTTTGGAACATTCTGAGATCATGAAAGGTGCAATATATATGTAAGTTCTTTTCTTCTTCCTTTCAAGGACCTCAGTGGCAGCATATTCAGAAATCCTGAAATGTGACAACTTGTACGACACTGGTTCCTTGCAGACATGACTAGAGTCAACACCTTTGGAGCAAACTAGCATTCGTGTTGGATCAAAAGCTCTCAAAGTTACAATGGTTCACAATCTTCAGCACAGTCATAATATAAGACATAGGAGCAGGAGTAGGCCATATGGCCCATCGAGCTTCATCCATCATTCAATACGATCATGGCCGATCAAGGGCTTCAACTCCACTTTTCTGCCAGCTCCCCATCTCCCTTGATTCCCTGAGAAACCAAAAATCTATCTATTCCAGCCTTAAATATATTCAACGATGGAGCATCCACAACCCTTCTGGGCAAAGAATTCCAAAGATTCACAACCCTTTAAGTGAAGAAAATTCTCCTCATTTCAATCCTAAATGATTTCCCCCTCATCCTGAGAGTGTGCCCCCATATTTTAGATTCCCCAGCCAGCGGAAACAACCTCTCAAACCACCAACAGGCTGAAAGGTAATTTGTTTTTTATAGGTTGGTCCACTTCCTCAAAATGCAGAGCATTATTAACAGTGCGCATGTAACAACAACAGCATTTTGTATTTATGTAGTTCCTTTACCATAATAAAGTATCCCACGGCGCTTCACAGGAATGCAATCAAACAAAATTTGACTCTGAGCCGCATAAGGAAATATTAGAGCTGATGATCAAAAGCTTGGTCAGAGGTGTAGATTTTAAGGAGTGTCTGAAAGGAAGAGTGGTATAGAGGTGGAAGGGTTTAGGGAGGGAATTCCACAGCTTAGGACCTAGACAGCTGAAGGCACCAATGGTGGAGCTATTAAAATTTGGAATGCCCAAGAGGCCAGAATTAGAGGAGCGCAGAGATCTTGGCGGGTTGTGGAGCTGGAGGAAATTATAGTGATAGGGAGTGGCGAGGCCATGGAGGAATTTGAAAACAAGGATGAGAATTTTTAAATCAAAATATTACTTGACCAGGAGCCAATGTAGATCAGCAAGCACAGGGGTGATGGGTGAACAGGATTTGGTGCGAGTAAGGACACAGGCAGCAGAAGTTTGGATGACCTCAAGTTTACAGAGGTAGAATGTGGGAGACTAGCCAGGAGTGCATTGAAATAGTCAAGTCTGGAGGTAACAAAGGCATGGATGAGGGTTTCAGTAGTAGATGACTTGGGGCAGGGGTGGAATCTGGAGATGTTATGGAGATGGAAATAGGCAGTCATGGTGACGCCTCAGATATGTGATCGGAAGCTCATCTCAGTGTTAAATATGACACCAAGGTTTCCAACAGTCTGGTTCAACCTCAGACAGTTGTCAGGGAGAGAGATGGAGTCAGTGGCTGGGGACCAAAGTTTGTAGCTGGGACTGAAGACAATAGCTTTGGTCTTCCCAATATATAATTGGAGAAAATTCCTGCTCTGAATGTCAGACAAGAAGTCTGATAACTTTCAGACAGTGGAGGAGTCCAGAGTGGTGGTGGTGAGATAGAGCTGGGTGTCATCACCGTATATGTGAAACCTGACGCTGTGTTTTCAGATGATGTTGCCCAGGGCAGGATATAGATGAGAAATTGAAGGAAGACAAAGATAGATCCTCGGGGACATTAGAGATAAAGGTGCAGGAGAGGGAACAGAGGCCATTGCAGATGATTCTCTGGCTATAATTAGATTGATAAGAATGGGACCAGGCAAATGCTGGGCGATGATGAAGAAGCATTGGAGGAGGATGGTATGGTCAACTGTGTCAAACACTGTCAATATAGCTATTCATATGCCTAATCAAAATCTGAGCTGTACATCAGCAGGTAGGCTTCCAGTTTCTCATAGGATTAGTGAACACCTGATCAAAATCATGTCTATGTATTCTAACCAGGAAGTAAGAGACAAGGGATACATGGGATATCCATGGATGGTAGTGCCTTTGCTCAACCTCTGTACAAAAGCTCAGCAAACACATCCTACCACATAATAACCATGGGTAGTTAGAGTAAAACTTAGGTGTGCTCCAGTGATGCCTCTGATGTTTGGATTGCACTGAAGCAACAAGATTCTTTCATATTGTCCTTCAAAAATCATAAAAATTGTTAATGTACTAAATATTGCACAGCATGACCAATGACTATGAGTCTATATAAAAGAGGCACCTGAGAAGCAAAAGGAAGAGAAAGAACTGCAGTGGAAAGAAGATGGGTGAGAGAGCCAGCAGCTAGAGATCAGACACTGTCTACTGCTGGCAACGTTTCGTAGGGCACACTATCCTTCATTTCAGCGGCCTTCAGATTTGGCAATGGATTTTATTTTCACTTGTATCAGGAGAATTTGTTATAAGAGCTGCATATTTGTTGAAGTTACTTTTTTTTCAATAAAATGATTTTGAAATATCTAGTAAAAGCAGTGTGTTTTTTAAAATCTGTTTTTGTATAGTAGTGTCCAAGTACAGTTGCTCTTTCTTACAAAGAAGGGAATGGACCATTTCCATTATTAGCTCTTCTCAAAATTTAAAGACTCCACTATAGAATTCCTTTCAAAATTTGGTCTTCGTACACAGAAGCTTTGAATATGAAAGCAAGGAATTGATGTTAAGTTGGCACAGCAGGATTACTGCATGCAGTTCTGTGCACCCATTATAAGAAAGATATGGAACCAATAACAAGGATACAGTAAAGATTCACTGGAATAATACCAGGAATTGAAAGATTATAGTTATGAACAAAGGTTAAAAAAAATTGGTTTCTTTTTCAGTGATACTGGAATGGTTAAAGGGAGATTTAATAAACATTTTCTAAACTATGAAAGGTTTTTAGAGGGTCAGCAATAAAAGGTTAGGAACACAGGACTTAGGAGCAGGAGTAGGCTATTTGGCCCTTCGAGCGTGCTCTGCCATTAATTAAGATCATGGCTGACCTGGTTGTGGTCTCAACTCCACTTTCCTGCTGGCCTCCATAACCCTTGACTCCCTTGTCTATCAAAAATCTAACTCAGCCTTGAATAAATTCAATGATCCAGCCTCCACAGCTTTCTGGGGAAGAGAATTCCACAGACTAAGGACCCTCTGAGAGAAAAAAAATTATCCTCATCTCAGTCATAAATGGGAGACCACTTGTTTTTAAATTGTGTTCTCCCCTAGTTCTAGGCGCCCCCACAAGAGGAAACATCCTTCTGGTATCCACTCTATCAAGTCCCCTCAGGATCTTATATGTTTCAATAAGATCACCTCTCATTCTTCTAAACTACAATTGGTATAGGCCCAACCTGTTCAACCTTTCTTCATAAGAAAAGCCCTTCAGGCCCAGAATTAGTCGAGTGAACCTTCTTTGAACTGTTTGTATCGCAATTATATCCTTTCTCAAATAAGGAGACCAAATTGTAAATAGTACTCCAGATGTGATCTCATCAAGGTCCTGGACAGCTGCAGTAAAACTTCCCTACTTTTATACTCGATTCCCCTTGCAATAAACACCAACATTCCATTTCCTTTCCTATCCACTTGCTGTTCCTGCATACTAACTTTTTGTGATTTATGTATCAGGATACCTAGATCCCTCTGTGCCGCAGAGTTCTACAGTCTCTCTCCATTTGAATAATATACTGCTCTTCTATTCCTCCTGCCAAAGTGGACAAGTTCACATGTTCCCACATTCTACTCCATTTGCCAAATTTTTGCCCACTCACTTAACCTATCTATATCCCTTTCAAGACTCTTTACCTCCTCTTGGCAACTTACGTTCCTTCCTAATTTGGTGTCATTGACAAATTTAGTTACCATATATACGGTCCTTTCATTCAAGTCATTGACATAGATTGAAAATAGTTGAGACCCCAGCACTGATCCCTGTGGCACTCCACTGGTTACAGCTGGCCAACCCCCCAAAAAGATCCATTTATCCCTACTCTCTGCTTCCTGTTAGCTAACCAGTCCTTTATCCACGCTAGTAATGTTTACATGCAATACTTGGTGAATTTTTAATAAGAGGATATAGACCAAAGAAGATCACTAGAAGAACAAAGGAAGAAGTTAGAAGATATTTTTATCACAGGGTTATTAGAATATGTTTATTGAGGCAGAGACTATAACTTAATTTAAAATGCAATTGGGTAAGTATTTAAAAAGGGAGGATGAAAAAGGATAAAGGAAAATGGGATTAGAGTATACCACTCCATTTAAAGAGCCAGTGGACTGAATGGCCTTTTTTACTATACATTTTATAATTGGCTGGTTTGTGCCAACAAGATTAGCAAATTCAGGAACCACAAATGCCCTAGTGGAAAACAACTTCTCCTGGCTATTAGATGATCAGTTGATACTCATGAGCAGAAAAGGGCAAATTTCAACATTATTTCTAAATTAGGGAAATATACCAGATGGCACAACAGTTGTCACGATACAATATCCACTCATGCTGTTCCAAGTTGTAATGGAGCTCTCTCTAGTTACTTAACAACGAAGAAAAAATAATTTAAATTGGTCCATTATATTCATTTATAAAGTTCAGATTGTAACTTGTTTTGCATATGTTTTTAGGAAAACTATGGTTGTTAAAGCAGATGTTACATAGACTTCATTTTAACGGATTTAAATAAATGTTGGATATCCAAAAGAAAAGAATGATTGTACCCATATATTTCCTGGCACTCTACCAGTACATAAAACAATTAATCAATGTAGATACAACTGAAGGAATTCACTGAAATAAGCATAAAGACTGTACTATATAATTATGACTACTTTTCAAGTTGTTTAACCAGGTTTGATTATTAAGATTCCATCTCGATCATAAAATATAAGAACATGCCTGTTCACAAAAACAAGAACTTATTACTCTTCCAGACTTCCACATTTTCTGTAAGAACAGTTAGAAATTGCAGCAAAGGGAATTTGGTGATACAGTGGGCAAGGCATTGAACTTTCACTCCCATCTGGCTTGAAATCAGACTGATGGATTACAGAGCTTCTTTCTTCATATTTATTCCTATATCTGCCTTATAAAACCTTAGAGACTTTCATTAGGTAGATAAAAGGCAAAGTAATCCACCTCATGAGCATATTACAGTACATATTGTATAACAGTTTAAATGAAGTCTGTTAGAGTTCATAAGGCAGTCGAAACCAACTGTTAATTAATGTGCATACACCAATTAAACTTTAACTTAATAAGTTTAATACATTTCATAGACTGCAGAGTTCTCCGTTATTGGTTTTTGAACAGGTGTGTTTTTACATTGGGCAACTATATGAACAAGTTTGGCCAAGGGATTCTTCCTATTCTGCTCCTGAAGCCACTTTCTAGGGTAGTTACATGAGTGACCTCACCCAACTGGATATTATTCATGTTTGAGGTTCAAGAGTGTATAATAGCAAATTATTTGATCATGGGGAAGATCACATCTGTATTTGGTAGAGTCGTTAAATAGAAATCAGCAATTAAAACAGTGGCCAAGTTTTTTTCCTCTTATTGCCAGGAATCTGATGGAAACCTGGATGTCCTGTTATATGTCTGGCTGAGATTGGCATTGATCAGGGATTGAGTCTGCTACTTTCATGGTTAGATGAGTGAAGAATGTTCTATGATTTATCACACCAGCTGATACAGGAAAATGTTTCCAGTGCATTGCTAGAAAATTATATTTTCTGCAAAAGCTCCTTTATTGTAACACTGCCCTCTTATTACCATGTTTTCTAATACAACATGCATTCTTTATGATTCTCCCATTAATAGAAGAATCACACAAACACTCTTCCTGTATCACATCTTCATCATATATCTTTCTTGTAGAGCTTCCGAAGATAGCGTTATTGAGGATCTACTCTATTAAATTATACATATGGGAACATTTAATACACTTGTGGAAGTTTAGTACACAATTATTGCTCTTTCAGCCATTTAGCATCACTTTAAAAATCCCTAGTCAGTGCCGATTGAAACATAAAATCATCCAGGTAATTATGTGGAACTAGATAAATCATACCCTTGACCTCCCATTTCATTAACTTGACAGGTCCTGCTGTGGTGCTTAGAACACACAGCATTTTTATATCCCCACAAGTCTAGCTTTCAATGGCATTCTAACTTGGCATTTTATAGGGAATGAACTTTGTATTGAATTGTCACACAATTCTAAATGTTAGATAGAGAGGTGTGTTTACACTTACCAATGTGTCTCAGTCAATGCTTGTTGTAAATTCAAGATAGGTTGGAGCAAGCACTGTGTGTAGAGCTGCCCCTGATGTGATAGTGGCAAGATCTTATGGAATGGTAATGTTGGGCTGGAGGAAGTTGTTCTCATTCACAGTGTCACTGTAGCAGAATTTCACAAAGTCACACCACAGGAATCCTTTCACAAAAGGGCTACTGCTAAACAGTTTTAATGTAGTAATGAAATATGGTAATAAGTGATTACTGAGAAATTCTGGTAAGTATATAGAAATTTCACTATGTAATGTTTAGGTTTAGCTGACAGCTCAATGACATCCATTTTCCTCATAAGGAACTATTGAATACAAACAAGGAAATAAATTTGGTTCTACAATGCATTAGAAATAGCTTTGTGACTCGTTTGCTCACTAATATATTTTGCAATGGTGGCTTTAGGTGAATATTTGCTGTTACGAGCAGGTGAGGAAGGGGTCTCAGGTTCCCCTTTCGCCCTTCTCTGGTTTGACCACAACAGGGTTTATTCTTCTAACACAGTGTTTTAGCTTACCACCTCAGTGAGCCCTTGCTCATTGTTCCTCGAATATAATTACAAATGAACCAATCAGACAGGTTTTCTTGAGTTTAAACAAGAAAGATGTAAGTTTATTAACCTTATCACTCAAAATCAGTTAAAATTACTAAAATGTGTGACACATCCATGCTCACATTCATACGAAAGGCACACACACACAGATAGATACAGAGGGGAAAAGTAGAGTTGGGAAGTTGAAGTAAAGTCCGTAATAGATGGAATTCAAATACTAAGTTTCAATGTTCTTAATTAAAGTTAAAGTCTTGAAGTCCTCGCTGGAGTCACGTGCACAATTCAGGCTTGCTTCTCTGGTTCCAGAAGGCCGCAGAGAGGCTTTATCCGACTTCTTGGTTGTTGTCTGTAAGGTTCTGTACTTGAGGTTTAGCTGCAGCTGAGGTTCTCCTGGGACTTTGCTGGAGAAAGAGAGACAGGAGAGAGATCTTCTTTTCTTGGAGTTCATTTACCGTCTCTTCCTTTCTTTCCAAAGGTACAATTCACAACTCAGTATTACACCAGCAGGTATGTCATGTGATCACCTCTTTGAAAGGAGAAGTTTCTGGAAGGTTTTTTGAAATTCAAAGTTCTTCAGACATACTTGGTGGGGTGGGGTGGGGGGCGGTGGGGTTGGCTCTTTTTAAGTCAAAGGTTGGGGATGGCTTCTGATCACCACTATGGGGAAAATTGATTCTGGTAATTGAGTCAGAGCACACCCCTATTGCTCTTGAAGGAATGACGATATAGTTCCAAGTCAGGATGGTGTGTGGCTTGAAAGGGAACTTGCAGGTGGTTGTGTTCCCATAGGTCTGTTGCATTTGTCCTTCTAGGTGGTAAAGGTCGCAGGTTTGGAAGGTGCTGTCTAAGGAGCTTTGGTGAGTTGCCGCAGTGCATCTTGTAGATGGTACACACTGCTGCCACTGTGCATCCATGGTGGAGGGAGTGAATGTTTGTGAACGGGGTGCCAGTCAAGCGGGCTGCTTTGTCCTGCATGGTGTGAAGCTTCTTGACTGTTGTTGGAGCTGCACTCATCCAGGCAAGTGGAGAGTGTTCCATCACACTCCTGACTTGTGCCTTGTAGATGGTGGACATGCTTTGGGGAGTCAGGAGGTGAGTTACCTGCCACAGGATTTCTAGCCTCTGACCTGCTCTTGTAGCCACAGTATTTATATGGAGACTCCAGTTCAGATTTTGGTCAATGGTAACCCCCAGATGTTGATAGTGGGGGATTCAACAATCGTAATGCCATTGAATGTCAAGGGGAGATGGTTAGATTCTCTCTTGTTGCAGATGGTCATTGCCTGGCACTTGTGTGGCACGAATGTTACTTTCCACTTATCAGCCCAAGCCTGGACATTGTCCAAGTCTTGCTGCATTTCTACACGGACTGCTTCAGTATCTGAGGAATTGCAAATGGTGCTGAACATTATGCTATCATCAGCGAACATCCCTTTATGATTTGACCTTATGATTGAAGGAAGGTCATTGATGAAGCAGCTGAAAATGGTTGGGCCTAGGACACTACCCTGAGGAACTCCTGCAGTGATGTCCAAGAGCTGAGATGATTGACCTCCAACAACCACAACCATCTTCCTTTGCGCGAGGTACGACTCCAACCAGCAGAGAGTTTTCCCCCCGATTCCCATTGACTCCAGTTTTGCTAGGGCTCCTTGATGCCATACTCCGTTAAGTGCTGCCTTGATGTCAAGGGCAGGCACTCTCACCTCTTACAATAAAAGTGGTTCTCTTTTCTGGTCAATTACCATTTTCCTAGCTGTTGAGTCGTGTTCTGATGATGTTACACATTGCAACTCTCATAGCTATCTGAATTTTTATGTTTGATTGTTTCTGACCAGCTGCTTTTGATGACCCGTCTGTCATTGTAAACTGTCCAAGGCAAAAGTGAGGCTGACAGTATTTAGCATACCTTTTATAGCCACTTTCCTATTCAGTGATGGCAATATAGGGCTGAATCTTCTGTGGCCGCCGCTGACGCCCAATGAGCTGCCGCAATCTTCCATGCGGCGGCTCATTTAAATAGCCAGGGTGGGCCACCACCCCCCGATCACATGGAGGGGGAGGGCTGTCTGTCCCGGAAATGGCATCAGCTGCCTGTGCATAGGTGCTGATGCCATTTTTAAAGGATTTTGATCCCTGCCGTAAATTTAAATATTTAAAGATAAAGTGCATAAAAATAAATAAAGACATTTCTTCTGCCCCTCTTCCATCCCCCAATAACAATTAAATTCATTATTTGCCCTCCACCCCTCCCCCCCCAAAACACTTACATTGTCCATTTGACCCTCCCCCCTGCCAAATTGCATAAACTCTAACCTCAAACCCTTCCCACCATCCCCTACACCAATGATGTTACTTTGACCCCATTCCTCCTGCACCCGCACTGATAAACTTGCCTCCTCCCTCCCCTTCCCCAGCAGTGTGGTGCCTCGTTTCCCTGGACGGGGCTCCGAAGGGGCGGGAGTGCCAGCCACCAGGCCAAAGATCACAGCTGAACATCAGGTGGTGGCTTATGTATCATAAATTCATTAATTTTAATTTATTAAATAGTCAAATAGGGGTCCCATTGCCTAGCAGCGAGGGGGGGGGGGGGGGGTCAGGGGGTGGGGCCAGCCACGAGGCCTCACCGCTGCTGGTAATATCGGGCCAGGTCCTCCTGGCGTCGGGGCGCATGGTGGCCTTCTCCTGGAGTCATCTTCAGGCCCCTCCCTGCCACGAACCCCAACGCCTGGGGGAGAACAAAATCCAGCCCATAATTTCTATGGAGGGCTTCACAAGATGTTCGCCCATCAATTAATCACCCGTCCAATGCCACAGATCTTTATGAAAGAAATGTATCTGCATATTAAGTTTCCATAAGTGAGTGAGATGTTGTGTGGATTCAGCCTCAGACTATAGGGCACACAAATCTTTATCCAATGTAATTTGGCACGATTAACTGTAATGGAATTTCAGCACCTTCTGATGTGCCTCAGTCAATGTCCCTTGGCAAACAACGGCCATAAAATTCAGCTCCATAACATGGCTCATCTCGGCATTAATGGGAGCCCAGAATCCCAAAAATAGTGACTGATCCACTTCCGATGTGCCATGCTTGTAAGGGCACTCGTGCAAGTGTGCTGTTCATACACTAGAAGCATACAGAGTAGACAGATTGTGACATCACTCCGCATCTAGCACTGATTTGACACCTGATCTGCCATTTTGGACCACGCAGGTCCCATTAAAACCATTCAGCTGTTCGTTAGACCCCACCCACCTCCACTAGTACCATTTAAAGGGATCACCATGGGACTTTGATGTGAGGTGCTTTTGACTTTATTTTGCTGCTGCAGAGTTAGTGGCAATACTGTGTACTGTGTTGTTGGAGGAGTTCTGAACAGTTGTTGGGGTCAGAAGGGAGTGGTGCTGGACATTCCCAACAAGTTCAGTGGAATTTGAAGGCCTGTCAGCAGAAAACCTGCTATCATTTATAGGGGCTACAGTTTCAGTCCCTCTTGGGCTGCAGCATAACAGGGAGATGGAGCATAGGCAGCAGAGAGTGGAAGCTGTGCGCAGAGAGAAGCAAGAGCAGCAGGTACTTAGCGTTGCCAGGGTTGCGGGGTTTCCAATGGTGCAGGGAGCCAGCGAATGCCCACACTTGGCTCTGGAGTCACCACATCTCAACGGAGAGATGTACTGGAACAGCAAGGGATACCACTTCCATAATGTGCAGTTGGTGTGCAACATCTTGTCAGTGAATGCCCACTATCGTGGCAGCAGCCATAATGCTTTTATCCTGTGCCAGTCAGCCGTTCCCGCCATACCTGAGTCAGCACAATGAACCAGAGGCTGGCTGTTTAGTGACAAGGGCTACACACTCTATATGTGGCTCATGTCTACCCTCTGCCACCTGAACACACGTGGACATTGCACATACGAGAGACATGCAGCCACCAGGAATATTGTGGAGCAAACCATCACCATTGCTCCGCAATTCACCACCTATCCATCCCTCTGCTATGGGCCATCACAATTTTTCCATGGCAACACCATTTCCAATAATACATATAAAATCAAACTATTCACCCTTGTGCATTCCCTCAGTGCCTGCCTTGCAGGTGCCTTTGCCTGTCCTTGTGCTCCTGCACAGTGGCTGCAGCATGGCTGGTAGAAGGCTGCTGAATTTCAGTGGGGGAGACTGCAGTGGGCCTTGTAGGATGACCTCGAGCAGTTCTTGGCCTTGAGAGTGTGGCTTTGCACTGCACTATCTCAGCATGGGCAAGAGTAGTCTGGGCTGGCTGGCTGACAGGCAACTGCAGGGGCACTGGTGGGGCGGCAGTGGTGGGAGCACAAATGCTGTCATCCTGAGAGAGAGCAGCAGGTTCATGCACCGTGCAGCCACTGCCGCTCGCCCGGGGCAACATTTCAGAAATCACCATAATCTGCTGGAGCACAGATTGCTGGACTCCTTTGAGAACCTTCACGCCACTTTGAGCACTGGTATCCACAACCACAATAGCAGCAGTCTGAGCCTGCATGGCAACAAGTCAGGCTTTTATAGCAACAAGCACGAATCTTATGACGTCAGTCTGAGCTTCCATTGCAGCACTGAGACATTGGGTGGCTTCTGCCTGTCCTGCAATGGAAGCTGAGATACTGGCCACCAGGCTCTGCATGACAGCTGGGTCTGCAAGTGTTGCCACAGAATTGGCCACCACTCCCACACTGGAAAGGATGGGCTCCAAGCTCAGCGGGAAGCCCTGTGCCAAGCTGGAGGCAGACTCCACCATGCTCCTTGACAGTGACAACAGCTTCTGTGTCAGGTCTTCCAATGCACCAAGCATCTCTGTGTGCATGCCCATTAGCCTTCTCCTTATCTGAGAGCAAAAAGGCAGAAGGGGAGGGTTGAGGGGAGGGAAGGGAGGGTTAGGTGGAAGCAAGAGATCTATGGTCACATCATCTGCAGCTTGCACTTCATGCCAGATAGCAGGATGAAAGTGAAGTGGGGTTGAAAAGGTACACAGTACAGGAACACACTGTCCCAGTGATGCCATATGCAATGGCCTCAGTCACTGCTGACCCAATAATTCGCAGCACCGTCTCCTCCAAGGTGCTCAGGAGTTGCAGGTGTGCCTGCTCCACAACTGGTTCTTTGCTTCTTCCTCCCGTAACGTGCCACCTAGTCCTGGAAGAGAGATGGAATAATGTCAATGACTGTGTGGCAAGATGATTGGGTGTTGTGCCTGTCATAGTTGAATAGCTGGAAGTATGTGGAAGCTACAAGATGTGGGTATGAGGCTGGCAGCATTGGTAAGTGTGAGGGTGAAATGGAGCATCTAAATCTTTAAGAAGGAGTCCTGATTGCTAATTGGTGAGTGATGGGATGTGGTGCATTGAGCAGCGTGTCAGGTTGGTGGCACGCTGGGTAGGAGATGGTATTTGAAGATGCATTCACTGCCCTTGACCATCCAGGTGAGTTCATCGTCCTTTTTGCAGCTCTGCAACCAGGTCCTTGAGACCAGGCTCCTTGAATTGACCTCCATTGCTACCTTCTCCCATTCCCTTCACAATGTGTGTCTGGAGAGCCTCCTGGCCTCCCGTGGAATCATGAGCTCGCTCCTCCTTTCCACCTCCTGGACTAAGGCCTCCAGTGCCGCATCAGAAAACCTGGGGGCCCTCTCTCTGGCCTGATGTTCCCATTCCTTCCCTGAGCCACTTTTGGAGACAGTTCCACCAACGGCTGCAGCCCGAGTGCAACTCCCCTTTAAGAGGTGCAAACTAACTTTAAGAAGTGCAGGCTAGGTGAGATTAGTGCTAGCCACACACACACCTGGGACCCCTGCTGAGCATGCAGCCAAACTGCAGTGCACTCAGGGTTGGGCTGCAGGCCACAACCATGTAAATGAACAGGCAGTATGAAGTATACATGTTGCCTGCATCACCTCGACATGGCACAGGGTAGTTGCACATCACTAAAGTGCTTTATTGAATTTTTAGCCCTCCAAGTTCATAAAGCACCTACCATTGGCCTTTTGCACTACCACAGTCCTTCCTTATGCACATAGGATGGAGACAGTCCTTACTTTGCAATGACAATGTCAATGATCAGCTATCCTCACCTGATGTGTTCCACCAGCTGAGGCTGTTAATCTGCTTTTGAGTCATCCTATTCTTGAAGGTGTGCTGCTCGTGTGACAAAGCAGGCAGCACTTCTCAAGCATCCACTGCATCCCACTGAACTTCAGCCATCTGCAAATTATCATTTTGTGGAGAATCAGATTCAAGATACTTTATTTTTAGTTGATAAGCACTGCATTTCATTGCTATTGATCTCATTTTTACAACATAAATCTTAAATTATGGTTTTTTTTGAGGTAAGTTTTGATTATAGGTAGATTTGATCTCTCACAGTTGAAGATGTTTTCAGCTGTACAAGGAAAGGATATTTTCAACTAAGTCATCACAAGGTCTACTACATATCTTTATTAAGGCCTCAGGTGGACTCCCGTCTGGTCAGAAATGGCGTTCTTCGTCATGGTTGCTGTGCTCTGCACTTCAGTTGATGCTTTACTCAGGTAAGCATATTCAAACATGAAAAGGGATATCATGTGTTAGTGCAGAGCAACAGGTCAAATTTGACCTGCATCAATGAGTGGGTTTCTAAATAACCAGGATCGAACTGATTGCACATCAGCTCTTAGATTACCTATGCACAACGAGAGCATCTCTCAGATAATGCTACGTTACCATTTTTTGGGTGGTCAGTGATACCGTGTACAACTGTCCCAAACCTATGTTACACCTGAAAATACACAGCCTCCTGGCTGAGGTTGTTCCAGTGCAGAAGCTCCTTTTTTTCCTCATGAACTATGCTGATCTGGCACATTTGACTACTTTTCAGGAAGGCTTTCATTTTATATAATGCTTTTCATGAGCCCAGGTGTACCAATTCCTCTATGCCCTATCCATTCATGAGATAAATCTCCTGCTATCTTCATTACTATTCCCATTAAATTCCTACCACACAATCTCCTTTTGCCAACATGGATCTCTCTCAGCTTATAGCATCAGGTTTCGTTCAGTTGGTAGCACTCTTGCCTGAGTCACAAGGTTCTGAGTTCCAGTCCCACTTCAGGGCTTAAGCACAAAAATCAAAGCAAACACTCCAGTGCAGTACTGAGGGAGCACTGCACAGTTGGAGGCTCTGTCTTTTGAATGAGACGCTAAACTGAGGTCCCATCTTTCTACTTGAGTGGATGTAAAAGATCCCATGGCACTCTTTTGAAAAAGAGCAGGGGAGTTATCCCTGGTTTCCGTCAATCAACATCACATAAACAGATTATCTGTTCATTTTCACATTGCTGTTTGTGAAAGCTTGCTGTGCGCATACTGGCTGCCACATTTCCTGCATTATAACAGTGACTATGCTTCAAAAAGTAATTAATTGGCTGTAAAATACTTTGAGATATCCACTTCACCACACACCCCTTCCAGAGTCGCTTCCACATGTACATAATGACAGCCAGCTCTGTCTCTTCATCACTTTTCTTGACTCCTCCACTGCCTTTGTCTTGCCAGATTGTTTGTCCAATATCTAGTCTTGGATGAGCTATAAATTCCTCCTTTGGTGAATACAAAAACCGCAGTATTCAGCCTCGATCACAAATTCTATTCCCCTCCTTGCCAGACACTTAACAGTTGGAACTAGATATTTCTCAACCTCAGCTGAGCTTCCAAATCCATAGCCTCTCCATCACAAAGACTGCCTATTTCCATCTCTGTAATAATGCTTGTCTCTGCCTCTACCTCACTCCATTTGCAACTGAAAACCTTTGCCATCCCCAGTTTCTGCCACCCATCTTCCACCTTTCATAAACTTCAGCACAACTAAAACTCTGCTGCCTGTATCTAATCTCGCACAAGACCTCACTTGCTCATCACCAGTATCTTTTCTGACCTACATTGACTTTCATTTTCCCGAACACTTTGACATTTTTATCTTTGTGTGTAAATGCTTTCATGGCTGTGCCCCTTCCTATCACTTCAACCATAAATGCCCCACCCACCACACTTACCATTCCTCTGACTCTGGTCTTGTGTGCAGCTTCCCCTCCCTCCCTTAATTCTACCATTGTCAGCTGTGCCTCCAGTCGCCTAAGTACAATGCTCTGGAATTCCTTCTCTAAACCCTTTGACTGCTCCTTCTTTAAAGTCCTCTTTAAAACTCAACACTTTGACCAAGCTTTTGGCCACTCCTTATAATCTCTTCTTATTTGACTCACATCCATTTTTTTCCTTCCACCTCTGTGAAGCTGCTTAGCATGTTTAATTTTTATATTAAAGACACTTATATAAATCCAAGTTTGTTGTTATTGATGACTTAAAATCAAGTCAATGCTGCTCAAAAGCACTTTGCATTGGCCTCACTATTTGGATTAGATACTGGATTCAAATGCTGTACAGGTTTTGGTATGTCAGTTGGCAGAAAAATGTTGAACAGTGCCCAGCTGCACCCAAAGTGATGAATATGCCATCTTTACTTAGGTTTGTTTAAATTTCAGTTTACAAGATATTACCCAGCTTGATTGGAATTTGACCTTCAAACTGAACAACTAGTCTACTTAAAAGTACAGCTTTTAGTCATTCTTCCAAAAAAAAAGTGTAATTGCGTTAAACTGTAAAGATTGGAGCAATATTGACTCACGTCATGTATATGGCACGACAAAATGTATGCGTCATGATGAATAGAAACTGACAATATTTTCACTGCCAGTATGCTAGCTAATGAGTAAAGAATGATTGTACAAATTCAGGCATCTTACAGGCAAGGCACAGAAATATTTACCATTGCAAATTTAGATCAACCAAGCTTTACATGGTCATGCAAATTAGTGGTTTAATAGAAAGTGGAATTGAATTAATATTTTATGTAAATATTATTCGTTTTGCGACCATTGAATATATTGTTAAAGGCAGTAATCAGGATTTAGGGATTTAAGACACAAGATAGACTTAGTGACCAAAGATTGTTTCATTGCAAAAATAGGATGGAGCGCAAGGGCGGATTCTTCACTTCAGGGTTGAATTCTGACAAGGCAGGTCTTCTGCCTGTGCTCGGACTCTGCCCCAAACAATGGATCAGTGGCCCCAAAATCTAAACAATATTTGCAGTGGGACCAGCCTTCCAGTACCAGAAGAGACATTTGGGCATTTAAGTGGCAGGAAAGCCCCAAGATCAGAGATTCAGCAGATTAGTAGTCACTGGCTGAGATGGAGGCATATATAGGAAGGTAAGTAGGGGCCAGATTGGAGAGAAGAGTGAATGCTATAAGGACCTTCTCCTCTATTAGGAGATCACCACCTTCCCCATGGCAGCCCCATGCTTCAGCAATATTTGGGGCAGGCAAATCCTCCTGGAACCCTTCTCCACTACATCTTTACCTGTGGTGGGCAGGGGAGAGGTAGCCAGTGGAAAATCCAGTGGTGGCAGGGAATCCAGCTCAGGGTGTTGAGGCAGCGATACACCTCATTGACAATTTTTGCTCATTTTCCACTGGTAACACACTCCATTTTGGGTGGGAAGGTGGAGAAGACTCCAGCCTGGGCGCTGAGAGTGATGGGCATGGAAAAAAACATGAACAAGTTATTTAACTTGGACTGTTCACAACCATCAGACGGAAACAAGAAATTAATGCATTTCAAGCAAGATTAAAGTTAGAAGATTCCCCACAGATTATTTGATAAGTGGAATGGATGACCTGCAAACACATCTAATGCTCTCAGTCAATTCCTTAATAGGAAGCTAGCTAAATATGTGTTTAGGAATGGAATGAAGACTGCAAGGTTAACAGCAGTTGATAAAATGGTTGATTGATGGAATAAAAGCCCTTGCTCTGCCAATGGTTTTGAATTCAAATCCCTGAGGTTTCCTTTCTCTGTATGAGTCCTAAGCAAAATTAGTTTCGACAGCTTCATCTCAGTTTCTGGCTGGCCAGAGTCCTCAACACAAATTGAAACACAATTCAGTAATAATTGTTAATAAGTTGGAAATGTGACTCAGAGTCCACAAGGGTGGACAGTATGGGAAATGAATGTCTCACACTGATGCAGCAGGGATTGGAATCTCATTCCCAAATATAGCAATGCTTCCAGGCAGCCTTGTTAAGACAAAACTTCTGTGGCTATCTAATGTTAAACACCCATTCTGAACACTTAAAAATGAGTGGATAATAGATAAAACATTTCAAAATCAACCAGAACTGACACCATGATGGATGTTAATGTATTAGAATGAAAAGCTTTCATGAGCCAAATGACAGTTGTTTTTATTTCTGCCTTCCCTTACATTCTTCTAAGTGTTTCGTTGGCACAGAGCAAGAGCTTTATCTGATCCAGAAGCTCGAAATGCTTGCACTGTGTGGAATAATTTTCTGATCTCCAGTTGTCATCCCACACACAAATAAACACAAATACTCCCCGAAAGATCTTTTATGTCGTTAAGAGCAATGCGAGTAGAAACAATGTTCAGGGTTGATGTAATCATTAATTTTGACTCCAAAACCATTCAGTGTATAATTACAATTTTTTGTGGTGGCCTTTTTGCTAATTCAATCTACTAATTTTTCAAGTAAAATTATAGGGGCCACAGATATAGATAGGAACATGAGTAGGCCATTCAGCCCTTGAGCCCGGTCCACTATTCAATTAGGTCATGACTGACCTGTACTTCAATTCTATTCATCCGCTATTGAACCATTGAAGCCCATGGGATTAAAGGGGCATTGGCTGCATAGAAATGAAATTGGCTAAAGAACAGAAAGCAGAGAGTAGCGGTGAACAGTAGTTTTTCAGACTGGAGGGAAATATATATATTTTATATATGGATATGAATTAATGATCTGGACTTGGGTATACAGGGCATCATTTTGAAGTTTACAAATGACACAAAACACAGAAATGTAGTAAACAGTGAAGAGGATAGTAACAAACTTCAGGATTCCATTGGCAGACTGGTGAACGAGGTGGACACAAGACAGATGCAAAGAGAAATATGAAGTGATTCATTTCGTTAGGAATAATGAGGCAACATAAACAAATAGGTAGAATATTAAAGGGGTGCAGGAACAGAAAGTTCTGGGGTGTATGGGTACAAATCATTGATGGTGGCAGGAGAAATTGAGAAGACTGTTAAAAAAGGATCCTTGGTTTTATCAATGGAGGCATAGAATACAAAAGCAAGGAAGTTATGCAAAACATATACAAAGCACTGATTAGGACCCAGCTGGAGTATTGTGTCCATTTCTGGGCACCATGCTTTAAGAAGGATGTCATGGACTTGGCGAGAGCACAAAGACTTACTAGAATGTTACCAGGGAATGGGAGACTTCAATTATGTGGAGAGACTAGAAAAGCTGGGGTTGATCTTAGAGCAGAAAAGGTTCAGTAGAGATTTGATGGAGGTGTTGGAAATCATGACGAGTTTAATAGAGTAAATAAGGAGAAATTATTTCCATTGGCAGAAGGGTCAGTAACCAGAGGGAAACATTTAAGGTAATTGGCAACAGAACCAGAGGCAACAGGAGGGAAAAAAGTTTATGTTGTGAGTTGTTATGATTTAGAATGCAGTACCTGAAAGGCGAGTGGAAGCAGATTCAACTGTAACTTTCAGAAAGGAATTGGATGCATCTGTCCATGACAGTATTGGTAGGAGTGACCACCACACAGTCCTTGTGGAGACGAAGTCCTGCCTTCACATTGAGGACGCCCTCCATCGTGTTGTGTGGCACTACCACCGTGCTAAATGGGATAGATTTCGAACAGATCTAGCAATGCAAAACTGGGCATCCATGAGGCGCTGTGGACCATCAGCAGCAGCAGAATTGTACTCAACCACAATCTATAACCTCATGGCCCAGCATATCCCCCACTCTACCATTAACATCAAGCCGGGGGACCAATCCTGGTTCAATGAAGAGTGCAGGAGGGCATGCCAGGAGCAGCACCAGGCACACCTCAAAATGAGGTGTCAACCTGGTGAAGCAACAACACAGGACTATCTACATGCCAAACTGCATAAGCAACATGCGATAGACAGAGCTAAGCCATCCAATAACCAATGGATCAGATCTAAGCTCTGCAGTCCTGCCACATCCAGCTGTGAATGGTGGTGGACAATTGAACAACGAACTGGAGGAGGTGGCTCCACAAATATCCCCATCCTCAATGATGGGGGAGCCCAGCACATCAATGCGAAAGATAAGGCTGAAGCATTTGCAACAACCTTCAGCCAGAAGTACCAAGTTGATGATCCATCTCGGCCTCCTTCTGAAGTCCCCAGCATCACAGATGCCAGACTTCAGCAAATTCGATTCACTCTGTGTGATATCAAGAAACGACTGAAGGCACTGGATACTGCAAAGGCTATGGGCCCTGACAATATTCCGGCAATAGTACTGAAGACCTGTGCTCCAGAACTTGTCGCGCCCCTAGCCAGGTTGTTCCAGTAAAGCTACAACACTGGCATCTACTCGGCAATGTGGAAAATTGCCCAGGTATGTCCTGTACACAAAAGCAAGACAAGTCCAACCCGACCAATTACCGCCCCATCAGTCTACTCTCAGTCATCAGTAAAGTGATGGAAGGGGTCATCAAGCAGCCCTTGCTTAGCAATAAACTGCTCAGCGACACTCAGTTTGGGTTCCGCCAGGACCACTAAGCTCCTGACCTCATTACAGACTTGGTTCAAACTTGGACAAAAGAGCTGAACTCAAGAGGTGAGGTGAGAGTGACTGCCATTGACATCAAGGCAACATTTGACCGAGCATGGCATCAAGGAGCCCTAGCAAAACTGAAATCAATGGGAATCAGGGGGAAAACTCTCCGCTGGTTGGGGTCATACCTAGCGCAAAGGAAGATGGTTGTGATTGTTGAAGGTCAATCTTCTGAGCTCCAGGACATCACTGCAGGAGTGACTCAGGGTAGTGTCCTAGGTCCAACCACCTTCAGCTGCTTCATCAATGGCCTTCCTTCAATCATAAGGTCAGAAGTGGGGATGTTCGCTGATGATTGCACAATGCTCAGCACCATTCGCGACTCCTGAGATACTGAAGCAGTCCGTGTAGAAATGCAGCAAGACCTGGACGATATCCAGGCTTGGGCTGATAAGTGGAAAGTAACATTCGCGCCACACAAATGCCAGGCAATGACCAGCTCCAACAAGGGAGAATTTAACCATCTCCCCTTGACATTCAATGGCATTACAATCGCTGAATTCCCCACTATCAACATCCTAGGAGCTCCCATTGACCAGAAACTGAACTGGAGTAGCCATATAAATACTGTGGCTACAAGAGCAGGTCAGAGGCTAGGAATCCTGCGACGGGTAACTTACCTCCTGACTCCCCAAAGCCTGTCCACCATCTACAAGGCACATGTCAGGAGTGTGATGGAATACTCTCCACTTGCCTGGATGGGTGCAGCTCCAATAACACTCAAGAAGCTCGACACCATACAGGACAAAGCAGCCAGCTTGATTGGCACCCCATCAACAAACATTCACTCCTTCCACAAACGACACACAGTGGCAGCAGTGTGAACCATCTACAAAATGCACTGCAGCAACACACCAAGACTCCTTAGATAGCACCTTCCAAACCCGCAACCTCTACCAACTAGAAGGACAACGGCTACAAATGGTTGGGGACACCACCACCTGCAAGTTCCCCTCCAAGTAACACACCATCCTGACTTGGAACTATATTGCCGTTCCTTCACTGTCACTGGATCAAAATCCTGGAACTCCCTTTCTAACAGCACTGTGGGTGTACCTACCCAACATGGACTACAGCGGTTCAAGAAGGCAGCTCACCACCACCTTCTCAAGGGCAATTAAGGATGGGCAATAAATGCTGTCCTGGCCAGTGATGCCCACATCCCATGAATGAATAAAAAAAATTGGATAAGTACTTGAAGGGGGAAAATATGTAGAGATATGGGGAAAGAACAGAGGAGAGGGACTAATTGGATAGCTCTTTGAAAGAGCTGACACAAGCACAATGTGGTTTTCTGTATTATTTTATGATTCTTTATCTTTTGATACCCTTTACCCAACAGAAATATGTCAATCTCAATTGGAAATTTCAATTGACCTAGCATGTCTTCTGACACAACCTTTGTGTGAAAAACTGATACTGTTTTCACTCGTCCATGGCCTAGCTCTAATCTTAAAATTGTACCCCATTGTTCTGGATTTTCCCACTGGATGAAATAGTTTCTTTGTGTGTAATCTGTCAAATCCTTTTGTTATTTTAATCAACCTTCAATCTTCTAAACTCAAGACATACTGGTGGTGCTGTGCCTTGAATATTTTTACAATTGTTCAGTCAGCCGTTATGAAAGATTGAAATTACTTCTCCAATCCAAATTCTTTTTGAAATAGGGCATGACTGGGCAACATTCAGTATATGTAACCAATGGTAGTTGATTTCCTTATGATGACAACAACTTTGAACCAATTCAGTCAATCCTACCATTTTTCAGACATAGCTATGTGCCATTAAAAGTATATATTTTTTCAAAAACAAGATTAATTGCAAACAACAGTACCTTTTTTCCTCTTGTGACTAATATAATCATAATTGTTTCATTGCAGATTCACTTACACTGGCCATTATTGCCAGTTGTGGACATCCTATGCATCTATCTCGAAAGACTTTCATTGACAATATTCCTATCTATAAAGCATTCAATATCCTTCAAATTATAAATAACATTAGCCATCTCAATTATGTTGTTCAATTTGATATGGTATTCAACAGCCAAGAATACAGTTCTGATAAGGTCAACTTCAAGGTATGAAGGAAAAGTTAAAATCCATTGGCCTAGAAATTGAGCCATGCAGTGACATTTTTCAGGTGCTGCTTAGACTACCAAAGCCCTAATATGCCAGGTAGGGAAAGGCCTGAATATGCCACCCACCATAGTGGGTAAGGACAAACAAGAGACATCCTTCACCCATACCTGAGGGAAGCATTAGGTCCTTTGCATATATAAATGACGGGCCTATATGCTTGTTTAAGGCATCCTTCTGTATGATTGGCTTAGATTGAGGCAGCTCATGCCAAAACCAGTGCTGGCAACACTCAGCAAAACTAGCCCTAGGTATCACCTGTAGCAGGCCCACTCCTCGACACCCGACCAATGCCCTGCTCTCCAACAAAATTTACCCGAGGGTCACTGCAAAGCTATTGATGCTTCACCAACATCACTGAAATGAGGTCCAAGGCTTTATATCTGGAGAGCCTCGGGCTTCACCATTTAGGCAAACTACACCCCCCCCCTCCCCTCACCTCTCTCACCAAAAAAGACTGCAGCCCAATTTCTAGGTCAAAAACCTGGAGAAATTGTTTATTAACACCTTACTGAAAGACAACTGAAATAGATTAATTATTACCCTTGGCTTCCTAACCTCATACGTAAGCTCTCAGTTCTCAAGGGTGCCAATTATTGATGAAGAAACAGTCGTACTAAGTCCAAATATTAACCAGAGATATGGGTTAAAATTGATAAAGCCAATTTAGGAGTGATATCAGGAAGAACTTCACGTAGAGTGATAAACATTTGGTGTGCTCTCCTAGATATGGTGATCAACTAAAAACCTTGGAATCATAGAAGATTTAGTTGGGCAATATGATGGGTGGTGTGAAAACTAAGGGCGGAACTTTCACCTTGCATATCCGCTCACAGTAGCAGGGACATGGACAGTGAGTCGGAAACTCTATTTTTCACAGAGTACGCCTGCCATGGCTGTTTAACTCAGCACAGCATTGGCAACCCGCTTCTAGGTTTCCCGTCTAGTCACAGACTGCAGTTGTGATGATGGCTCGCACCCATCGATAAAAGTATTTCTAGTTAAAGGCGCTGCGGCAGTGGTCAGATTGATTAGATCCTGGACCGAAGGGCCTGTACTATGCTGTACTGTTCTATGTTCTATGTTCTATGTTCTACATTGGTTCTTGAGGCTTCCTCAACCACAGGAATGGAAGTGCAATGTGGAAAAGCTGCCTCCCCCGCACCCCCCCACCCCCCCCACCCCCCATCCCCGGTCCTACAGGCTGTGAGGGACCACAATGAAGTATTGTTTCCCACAGACAGGAGAGAGAGACCAGCCTCACAGACCAAGCAGGTAGGGATCAAAGTGGCAGTCACAGTGAGGAGCAGGAGTGTGGTTGCTCGCAGCTGGATTCAGTGCTACAAGAGGTTCAAGGGCCTCAGGAGGACAGGAGAGATTAGTGGTGTCCCAGTTTCATGTGCTATCACCCGCACTCTGACTTTTCCAGAATTCTTCTACACAGCACTCCTCAGAACAACACACCTTGCAGCTCAACTCATTCCTCTCTCGTGTGGCACCTCCTCACATCTCCATCTGAACAGCCACCACTGGCACTAGGCTTCATCTTATTGACATCTCACACCCATCCCTCACAGTCACCCTCCACAAATATTGCCATTCCATCCTCTCCACACACTCCATTTCTCACACTCATAATTCTCTTCCTTCTTTCCTTGCAGTGGAAGAGAGTGCAGAGCTCCACGGAGAGGCAGACAGCCAGAGGTTGCCCTCCAGTGATAGCCACCCTGACCAATGTGGAGTAGGAGGCCTTGCAGATCAGCAGGGTGGTGGAGTGCATGGCCGTTGGCAATGTAGAGATGGGGATCTCAGACACCTGCTGGCAGAACTAGATATCACACTGCCACTTGGCACATAGCAATCACTAATGCTGAATTGCCATTCTGCAGTTGGCTAGCAACGGTTCTTAAAGGAATCGCTGGAGGCCACCAAAGAACAGGTTAAGTTTTTAGCTTTAAATGTTTTAAAATATCTCTTAATGTGGAGCCAGTAGGAGCAGGAGTACTTGTCCTGCCTCCATAGCAATGCTGCAGGCTGCTGCCAGCGCCATTCGGTTCCCTCCACTCGCCTCCCCACAGCTGTCTGACATTCATCCTTACTTCGCCAGTGAGCTGACTGGGGTGCAGTCAGTGTCTGCAGATCACCAGTCTTATTCAAATGAGGCCCTATGTTCAATCTTGATTGGGCTTCGGAGCAACCTATTTTGCTGCGAGGATCATTCCTCACACGTGCTTCATGTTGGTTTAGTGGCGCAAACTAATTCCACCCCATTGAATCTTAAAATTTCACAGCACAGAGAGGGCACTTGACCCATTCTACCGGTGCCAACTCTATGCTAGATCATTACAAAACGAATCACATTGTCCAGTTTTCTTCTTCTTGTTCCCCAATCATCTGCTGAAGGCTGCAATTAATACTGTCCCAACTATTCCCTCTGTTAAAGCATTCCAGGCTCAATCAACTCACTACATAAACAAACATCTCCCAATCTTTCGCCTCAATCTCTTAATGGCCATTTTAAATTTAGTGCCTCTTGCCACTGACTCCCCAACTGTAAAAGTCTTGCCCTACTCACTTCATCAAATCACATCATCACTTAAAAATCTCGATTAAATCCCTCAACCTTCTCTGAGTCAGTGGAAATAGTTCCACTATCAGTTCTCTCTTCATAGCTGTAGTTTCCAATTCTTGGCATCATTCCTGTGAATCTACCCTTTACGCTGTGTATGGAGGAGAGTAAGGGAGAACAAAACTGCACACAATATTCTGTGGTCTAACAAATTTTTTTTAGAATTACTTCTTTGCATTTGTACTCCATGCATTTTTTAAAAAAACTTAACAGGCAGCTGGTCCCGCACTTGCACCCTTAGGGAATTATGTACTTGGTCTCTCTGTTAATCCACACCTTTCAACCTCTTTCTAATGAGGGTATATTCCCATTCTTTGTTTTCTGCCTTAAAACGGATTACCTCATGTATACCCACGATAAATACCATCTGCCACCTGTCTGTCCATTCCACTATCTTGTTGATGTCCTTCTGAAATTTTGACAGTCCTCCTCGTTGTTTTCCAAACTGACTATTTTCACATTGGCAGCAAATTTATAGATTGTGTTCCCTATGCCCAAGCCCAAATCATCTATGTATATCAGGAACAAAGCAGGACCCAACAGTGACTCTTGGAAGTATACTTCTTCCAATGCTTTTCCAACCCGAGGAACACCCATTTACCCTAACACTTGTCTTCCAGTCTATTAACCAATCTGTTTATCCATGCCGCTGCATTTCCTCTTGTAGTTCACACACCTGAGTGATGAAGAATCATCGGATCATAGAAATTTACAGCACAGAAAGAGGCCATTCAGCTCACCATGTCCACGACAGCTGAAAAAGAGCTATCCAGCCTAATCCCACTTTCCAGATCTTGGGCCACAGCCTTCTAGGTTACGGCACTTCAAGTGCATATCTAAGGACTTTTTAAACATGATGAGGGTTTCTGCCTCGACCACTTTTCAAGCAGTGAGTTCCAGACCCCCATCACCCTCTGGATAAAAAAAATCTCCCACAACTCCCCTCTTGTACTGCCCTGAAGTGTCAGCCTAGATTATCTGCTCATCTATGGGAATTGAAGCCACAATCTTATGACTCAGAGAGTCAGAGAGCGCTGCTACTGAACCAAGTCTGAGATGAGAAACAACCAGTAATGGAGTGGATTTTAGAGTATCTCCGAACGGATGAACGAATATAAACTGAATGAGCTTCCTCATCCATGTGATAGAAATGCAATTTTTTTTCTTTCTAAGGCCCAATTCTAATAGTCCTTCCAGAGAGTTCTGAGCTTTCATGTACATTATCTCAGTGAAACAGTTACACAGACACATTTTTATCCCACTTACATCATGGCACACCCATAAGACAGAGAACAGCTTTGCTGGCTAATACATCTTTGATTTCTCTTTCATGTTGAGGTAAACTTGAGATCCTGTTGGCTCACATTGTAATCTGGGGGTTATTTCCACTAGTTCCACACCTGCTGTTTAAGTTTTCTCTCCAAGGATCCTAAAAGAAATGTATTTTAGTGGGCACAGGTTTGTGGTGATAAGCCATTGGCAAGTGTTCAGAGGCGAGAAGTCAAAACACTGCATAGATGGTGTTTCCCTTAGGTTAGGGCTGAGGCACATTATGAATCAGGGTAAAAGGAAACTCTCTTCTTCATGTAACCCATAATACACCTGACCGAGAAATCCTAGATTCTGATCGTGACTGAGCAGTTTTGAAATTAGGAATAAATAGTTTGCTGATTTAAGTTAAAATATAAACAAACTAATAAACAATAAACAAACCCGAGAATACTGAGGGAGGCAAGGGAAGAAATTGCTGGGGCCTTGACAGAAATCTTTGCATCCTCATTGGCTACAGGTGAGGTCCCAGAGGACTGGAGAATAGCCAATGTTGTTCCTTTGTTTAAGAAGGGTAGCAAGGATAATCCAGGAAATTATAGGCCGGTGAGCCTTACGTCAGTGGTAGGGAAACTATTAGAGAGGATTCTTCGGGACAGGATTTATTCCCATTTGGAAACAAACAAACTTATTACCGAGAGACAGCATGGTTTTGTGAAGGGGAGGTCGTGTCTTACTAATTTGATTGAGTTTTTTGAGGAAGTGACGATAATGACTGATGAAGGAAGGGCAGTGGATGTTACCTATATGGACTTCAGTAAAGCCTTTGACAAGGTCCCTCATGGCAGACTGGTACAAAAGGTGAAGTCACACGGGATCAGAGGTGAGCTGGCAAGATGGATACAGAACTGGCTCAGTCATAGAAGACAGAGGGTATCAGTGGAAGGGTGTTTTTCTGAATGGAGGGATGTGACTAGTGGTGTTCCGCAGGGATCAGTGCTGGGACCTTTGCTGTTTGTAGTATATATAAATGATTTGGAGGAAAATGTAGTTGGTCTGATTAGTAAGTTTGCGGACGACATAAAGATTGGTGGAGTTGCAGATAATGATGAGGATTTTCAGAGGATACAGCAGGATATAGATCGGTTGGAGACTTGGGTGGAGAAATGGCAGATGGAGTTTAATTCAGACAAATGTGAGGTAATGCATTTTGGAAGGTCTAATGCAGGTAGGAGGTATACAGTAAATGGCAGAACCCTTAGGAGTATTGACAGGCAGAGAGATCTGGGCGTACAGGTCCACAGGTCACTGAAAGTGGCAACACAGGTGGATAATGTAGTCAAGAAGGCATACGGCATGCTTGCCTTCATCGGTCGGGGCATAGAGTATAAAAATTGGCAAGTCATGTTGCAGCTGTACAGAACCTTAGTTAGGCCACACTTCGAATATTGCGTGCAATTCTGGTCGCCACACTACCAGAAGGACGTGGAGGCTTTGGAGAGGGTACAGAGGAGGTTTACCAGGATGTTGCCTGGTCTGGAGGGCATTAGCTATGAGGAGAGGTTGGATAAACTTGGATTGTTTTCACTGGAATGACGGAGGTGGAGGGGCGACATGACAGAGGTTTACAAAGTTATGAGTGGCATGGACAGAGTGGATAGTCAGAAGCTTTTTCCCAGGGTGGAAGAGTCAGTTACTAGGGGACATAGATTTAAGGTGCGAGGGGCAAGGTTTAGAGGGGATGTGCGAGGCAAGTTCTTTACACAGAGGGTGGTGAGTGCCTGGAACCTGCTGCCGGGGGAGGTGGTGGAAGCAGATACGATAGCGACGTTTAAGAGGCATCTTGACAAATACATGAATGGGATGGGAATAGAGGGATATGGGCCCCGGAAGTGCAGAAGGTTTTAGTTTAGGCAGGCATCAAGATCGGCGCAGGCTTGGAGGGCCGAATGGCCTGTTCCTGTGCTGTACTGTTCTTTGTTCTTTGAATGGGAATCTCCACAAAAATGTCACAATCATGTACAATAACTATACTGTCGCTTGATAAATGTATGCATCAAGCAAAAGGAAGAAAAACCTTGAGACATATTTGTTTAGTATTGCCATATTATGAGCTCCAAAATGGAATGCAAAATGGTAGCAAAATCTTTTAATTAAGATAAGAAATGACCAATAATGCTCTAAGATAAATTTCTAGACTGTAATTTAAGTCCAGAGAAGTATACTGCAATGTGAATACACAGAAAATACTCAGGTCAGGTACCATCTGATGAAAGATCATTGTCCTGAAATGGTAACTGTTTCATGTGGTACCTCAAAATGGCAAAAGCCTTTATTTGCATACATTAACATCAGAGGTCACATGTGTACGGCGAGCCAGAGTGTACAAAAGTATTTATCCAAAATTGCATGCAGAATTGTTTGCAAATTACTCCACGTTCATGACAGTTATGCAGTTTGAAAGTTAAGTTTTGTAATTTCCTGTTTTCCAAAATATCAGCAATATAATTTGATCATGATAAAACGGTCCAGAGTTTCACATATAATCCTGAATATCATTGTTCATTTTTGACCAGTAGAGCACTTCTCTTGCCTGCCACTGACTAGACTCAATTCCTTGATGGCTTGTGTGGATGCCCTTCAGCATCCTTTTTCTCATCTCATTCGGGTTCATTTGTACGATGCCATCTTGGCCAGTTGCTTCATCTCTGTATGCTCAATATCTCTGACTGCAACAGGTGTGACCTCAATGGTTTCAGTCCATCCTTTCAACACCACTTCCTGTAGTACTTGAAGAGTTGCATCTCACCGTGTAGTTTGCTTGATCTGAGCAAGATGCTTGTCTGTCAGATTCAATGTCTCTGCTGGGTTGGTGATTTCCAGAACATTGCTTCTTGTCGAATCTAGAAGATTTTGCACTATACTAGCAGCATCAACTTCCTTCAAAGGGAGCGCAGCTCGCAATAGCATGTCAATGATGTACATCTGTGTTATGACCAGTTGAGAAAGGGGTCTAGGGGTTCCCTCTCAGCCTTTTCCTGGTTTAGCCGTAACAGGTTTAATTTTTAAAACACCGCGATTTTAGCCTCCTCTCAGTGAATCCTTGTTCACTGGTCTCCAATTGTAATGGCAAAGAAATCAACCAGGCAGGTTTTCTTAGATTTAAACAAGAAAGGTGTAAGTTTATTAACCTTAAAACTCTAATTTGGTTAAACTACTAAAAATACGCAACGCGACCACGCTAACATGCGCATGCGATAAACACAAACGCAGGTAATGACAGAAAAGGAGAAAGAATCGAGGGGAAAGGTTTGAAGCAATAGCTGGGGTTCATTTACTGCCTTTTGAGTTCGATGTAAAGTCTTTGATTGCAGTTAAATCTTGCCATCTCGTTGGGGCCCAGTGCACTCTTTCAAACTTGTTTCTATGGTTTTCTGTCTTGAGGCTTAGTTTCTTTCATGGATCCCTGTTTTTACATGAGAAGGAGATGCTGTCTTCTTGAAATCCATTTGCAGTATCTGCTTTTCATGAGAGAGAGAGGGAGAGATGCTCTCTCTTTAAGTTCAGTTGCAGTCTGTTTTTTTCTATGTGGCAAAATTCAAACCAAACTTGGGCCAGCAGTCCAGTCATGTGACTAGCTCCATTTTTGGAACAACCTGCCCAGCAAGGTTTTGTGGATTCTTTCAATCTTAGTAGACATCCTCAGTAAGGGGCTGGAATGCTGACTTTCACCCAGTCAATGTCTTTTGATCAAAATCCATTTAGTTGATTGAATCATGGAGCAGTTCCATTGTCTTCTCCAGACAGCTGTCTTTTAGAATGTAAATGTTTCCAGCCACTGTCCTTTTAGAATGCAGGTGCAGTCATGTTTTCAGTCCAGTAAGAGTTTAAAATTAATGTTCCATATGACAAAATTAATATGCCTCATTCTTGCCAGGTGTGGTTTTCATTACAATCTGCTTCCTCTTGCTTGTATTTCACTTCCAAGTGATATCTCTGCGAACAAAGTAACATCCTTTACAAACGCTTTGGAGCAGACAGAAGCAGTTTGAGAAATGCTTTTAAGTGGCTTGTGGTCAAACTCTACCATCACTTTCTCTCTGCCAAACAGGTACTGGTTAAAATGCTCACAAGCAATGAGAATAGTCAGACAAAATCTCAATCCGTGCATAACATCATTCAGTTTACGTTAACGCTCTGGATGCAAATGTAACTGGTTCTCCTTGCTGCATGAGGGTTGCTCCAGGTGCTGTTTCACTGGCATCACACTGCAGAGTGACTTCCTCATTGACAGCATAGTACCTCAGCACTGGTGTTGTCGTCACGAATTGTTTGCTGCGAGTGAAAGCTGCTTCTATTTCTGTCCCCAATATGACTGAATATCCTTTGCAATGAGCTTACATTAAGGTTCACATGCTGATGACAGATTGGGCAAGAACTTGGCTAGGTAGTTCACAAATCCCACAAATCATTGAACTGCCTTCACATTTATTGGTTGTTGTATCTCTGCTACAGCTCCCACCTTATCAGGATCAGGGTGAAGTTCTTTGGCTGTAAGTATGTGCCCTATGTACTTGACTTCAGTCATCTTCAGCTGCAACCTTTTCTTGTTCAGCTTCAGGTTCATCTGGCGAGCTCTCTCTCGCAGTCTCACTAGGTTCCAATCATGGTCTGTGATGGTGTCTTCCACCGTATCTCCACACCCATAGACTAAAAGATCATCCACGATCACTTCCACTCCTGGTAGACCAATAACTATTTCCTGCTGTCTGCGGTGGTACTGTTCCGGAGCAGAAGAAATGCCAAATGGCATCCGCAACCATTTGTACCTCCCAAATGGTGTCCAGAAAGTAGTCAAAAAGCTGCTGCTTTCAGCCAACTTCACTTGCCAGTATCCATCCTTAGCATCTAGGGCAATAACGACCTTTGCCTTGGCAAGTTGATGCAGGATCTCTTCAATGGTTGGTGTAGGGTAGTGAGATATCTTCAAAGCCTTATTAAGGTCCTTTGGATCTATACATACTCTCAGCTTTCCAGGTTTTTTCACTGCTACCATGCTGCTAATCCAGTCTATATGAGTTGTCACTTTCTTGATTACTCCCACCTTTTCAAGCTCCTCTATCTGATCTTTCGGGCTGGACTTGAGGGCGGCTGGAACTCTCCTCGGGAGATGTTGAGTGTGCCTCACAATCTCATCGACTTCGAGATGATATTCACCAGAAAGACATCCATGACCTGTGAAAACATCTTTGTAATCTGTCAGGATCTGTTCAGCAGTCAATGGCTAGGTGTCATGCAAAACACTGCAAATCTCTTCTGGTACATGGAGGGTTCTCAGTCTAAGATTTTGACTTGTATCAGCTGAGATGAGGGGAGTTTGCTTAGTGTCCCCTATCTGGAACTGAAGTCTTTCTTTCTTCCCCTTGCATTGAACTTTCAGCTTAGTCTGTCCCCTTAGACTAAGCATCGTTCCATCATACAGCCTCAACTTTACATTCAATGGCTTCATATTCGGGTCACTATCTTGAGAAATACTACAAGTCTGCAAAGCTCATGATGTTGCTCGTAGATCCAGTGTCTATCTGGCATCTCACATCAGCTTATTGCTCTCTTTCTGCAGTCATCATTCCAATAGTCACAAACCACATTTTCCCTCGAGATGTGTCGGCACCAACATGTTCTCGTGTGTAGAGTGATTGTTGGAATCATCGTCCAAAATCTCCGCAGCAAACATTTTCACAAGCTTGCTTTTCTTCTTTCTAGCAAAACACTTGCATGCAAAGTGGTTTAGCTTCTTGCAGTTAGAGCACTCCTTTCCCCATGCTGGACATGTTTCCTGTTCCTTCTTGTGGTGTCCTCCACAGTACATACATCCAGTACTCCGGCCTTGATCTTTCTGCTGGCCGTTCTGAAAGTTGTCCTTTCTTTTCATCATTGACTTGTGCTTGGAAGGCTTGGACTGCCTCTCGGCATAGTGCACAGCCTCGTCAGTTCACCCATCAATACTATTCAGCTGTTGATTAGACACCTCAGAGCTTCTGCACATGTCAATCGCTTTCTTGAGAGTAAACTTCTCTTCTCTCAACAGACATGCTCTCACAGTCTGCTCTTGTTCCTAAGACAATCCTATCTCTGATGAGATCATCCTTCAGTTGCTCAAACTCACAAAACATTAGCAGAGGGTTCAAAGTGGGTATTCAAGGCCTCCAAAATCTCACAAGTCTTGCTTTTCTTCTCCTCAGTGAGATCTTAGGGCATAATAGAGCTTGTAAGACTCATTTCTCATCAATAACAGAATTGCTACTCTTAAGGGCTGGATTTTGTTCTCCCTAAGGTATTGGGTTCCGTGACGGGGCCTGAAGATGGCTCCGGATGAGGCCCGCCATGGATCTTGACGCCATGAGGGTCTGACCCAATCCACCCGGCGGCAGCAAGGCTCTGTGGCAGCCACCGCTCCCCCCTCCCGCTGCTGGGCAACAGGACCTCAATTAAAACATTCAAATCAATAAAATGAATACATTTAAATAGACTTACCTGTGATCTCGAGGGCCTGCCGCGTTCTTTGACATAGCGGCCAGCACTCCCGAGCCTTCAAATTCCCATCCAGAAAAACACGGCACCACACTGTTGGAGAAGGTGGAGGAGGTAAGGTTTTCAGTGCTGGTAGGGGGTGAACGGGGTCAAATAAATGTAATGTGTGTAGGGGATGGTGGGAAGGGTTGACCGTTAAACTTTGTGCAGTTTGGGGGGTGGGGGGAATAAGGTCAGATGTAAAAGGTTAGTGTCTTTCCGGGGGGGGGGGGGGGGTGGGTGGAAGGGCAAAATAGTTGCTGTAATTGTTGTTGGGGAGGGTGGGAAAGGGGCGTTAGAAGTGTATCTATTTAATTTTGGGGGTTACTTATTTAAAAATTTAAATGTGCCAGTGCCTGCGTACAGGCAGCTGATGCCATTGCTGGTGATGGACAGCCCACCACCTCATTTTGTTGATTTGAATATTTTAATTGAGGTCCCGTCACACGGGTGAGCTGCCATTGTTTGAGCGATCGGCAGCGAGCTTGTAAAATCCAGCCCTATATATTGGGGTTTGTTGTCTAACTGAGTGGGAATCTCATAATTCTGCTGTTGAGACTGGAAGAATTGCCAACTGCCTCTCAAATCTCCCTTCATGTCCATAGGTGCAGGTACTGGAAAATTCAAAGCAATAATGATTTACCCAGCTGTCAATGTCCTCTAAAAAGTTGCAGACAGAAGTTTTATGACCTGGCACCCCTAGAAAATGCACACATGGACAAGAGAAGGCTTCTGTAGCATCTTGCAGGTCGAACTTCTGCTCAAAATTGGACTAAAACTTTCCCTGCTGGAACTCCATGGGCATTAGTTATCCTCTGATATTTTGCATATCTGCTGTCTGTCTTACAGCTGGCTTGCCTCAATCCAAAGGCTATCAAAATCCTCCCAAATCCTGGTGACTCACTCCTGACACTATGGCCGGGATTTTATCGGGGCACCAGTATCTTGACATCTGGCAAAAGTTACACCGGGAACCCCGCGTCTCTCCTTCTGTGAGAGACCTGCTGAATCAAGTGCCAATTAGGCACTGAACTGGCCGGCGGCGGACCTTCCACAGGATCAAGGGCCCCGACACTGGAAGTCCCGGCCTCTGAGAGCTGCTGGCCAATCAGAGGCCGGCAGCTCTTTCACTGAGCAGTGCCGGTGCAGCAACCACCCGAGGCCCAGGAGCGGCACTGGATCCAGGCCACAGGTAGGCCAGGGCGGGAGGGGTCTCATGGGGTGGGGCGTGGGGGAGGAGGGTGTAGGGGGGTCGGCAGCAAGGGCAGGGGGTGGCTCTCATAGAGCCCCCCTTCCTAATGCGAAGTCCCTTGTTCAGGCATTGTGCCTTTTAACGGGGGATCTCACCCCTACCCCCCGCCCACTCCCCCAGAGCCAGCAAGCTGTCCAAAGGATTTTCCTGCCATGCTTCCCATGCGGCAACAGGACCACCCACTGCTCAGTTAATTGTGGCAGTGGTGGTATGAGGCCCTTAATTGGGCACTATTTGCCCAGCTAAGTGCTTTAATTGGTGGGGAGGGTGGCAGTGGGAAGGCCGTTCACAGGCCTTCCCACCCCGGAGTTAATTTCAGCAGAGGCGGGAAGATGGCAGGATCCCACCACGGGGACGAGCATAAAATTCCCCCCATGTTTCATGTGGTGCATCAAATTGGCAAAAGCCTTTATTTGTATCCTTTGACATCAGAGGTCACGTGTGTATGGCAAGCCCGCGAGTACAAAGGTATTTAACCAAACTGTAATTCTATTTCTCTCTCCACAGATGCTGCCTGACCTGCAGAATACTTCCAGCATCTGCAATATTTTGCTTTTGCATTCTATATACATAAGGTTTTGGAGCACACATCTACTGTAAACTAAAAAATTAGGGTTTGTGTTCTGGGTGCCTCTCATCTTGGTACCATACCTGTGTAGCATTATGAATGGCATGAAGAACAGCTGCAATTAATTCAGAAAAATATACAGGTGTTGATTTACCAGCAACAATTTAAGACCTGATGCTTATTCTCAGCATCTGCAGCTATACTGTGATCAACTGCTGTTCTCCATTGGGTGATAGTTTCTTAACTTCTACCATGGAAATATCCATCACTTTCTTTTCAAAGAGTTTCTTGTCTATACCAGTCTTCTTTCAGCTCGATAACCTTGTTATATTATTACTTTTCTACATTTTACATATTTGTGACTCTGTTTGTTCTTTTGGGTTTGCAGCAGCACACAAGTACATGGAATTGGTCAGAACAGATGTACATACTTTGATGACACTACATAATGAGGGGCATGAGTAGCTTCATTTTAATTTAAGTGCTACAGTTGTACATGTCAGGGAAATAGGCTCAAGTGTCAGAAGCAAAGGAATGTGAAAAGTTGAAAATTGTTCAAAATCTGGTCACCAATAAATAGTATAACACTCAAAGATTGTTATGGAAGTGGCAAACCCCCCAAAAAATGAACAGTGTGCTGTTTTTTCCCTGTCTGGTTTGACAAGTATTGAAGATACTGTAAAGATCAACTGATTGTGGCAGAATCCTAATATTACCCCATTAACAGATGGTCTCACTCAGTCTAAATTATCTTGGGAAATTTCAGTCCACTCGCTTAAATGTTTTCACAAGATGAATGAAGCCTACTTGAAATCTCCTCCTCCTCCTCAAGTACCAAGAACATTAGCTGTTCTAAGACTTGGAGGATAGTCTCTGGAATGTTTCTGATGTGACCCATTACAAAGCTCATACGGCTGCTTGTTACATGATTGTGTCATCAAAGTTTTTTGGTATGAGGTAATTGACTATTATATTGTGAGTGACAGGTGGAACAGTGCCACAAAGAAAAGGTTACTCTATGGTTAAGTTGAATGGAACATTTTTTGATTGTGGGAAAATTAGATTCTGGCAATGGACACAAAGAATCCTTCTCCATCCACTGCCATGTAATCTGGACAGTTTTGCTCATTTATCTTGGTTTCTTGAGATTCATTTTCGACGGTGTTCTCTAAACCTTCTGCAACATTATAAAACATTTCACAAAGCTACTTTTAGGTCAATCCCATTTTTGTTCTGAATCAGTGACAGGTTTCCACAGCAAACAACACATTATTTGACTTTCAAAACACATTGACACTTCCAACAGAAAATGTTGAAAGTGTTTATATCATAATCATGATCAATCCATCAGGAATAACAGATTCAAGTGTGTAATCCTTTTTAAACTAGATACAGACACAATAAATTAATGAAAGTACTGAGTGATAGAAAGTTGAAAACAATATTCACTGCACTCTAATATATTGATTCAAGTTCGAAAGTCAGTACCACTGATAAGATGAGAGTGTAAGCAGGACAACTTTCTATTTCTACTGTACGAAAAAAAGTAAGTCACAATCTTTGAACAATTTGGTGATGTTTTAAACATTAAATACCTGGATTTGGACTGACAATTTAATTACATGAATTCTATAATGGAGCTTAGTGTACATTAAGTTATGTTTCTCTATTTTCTTGCATAGTTTAATATCTAAAAACCTATATATTTTACATTTTGGACAAAGAGTTTTTTAAAATTAAATTCCTTCCGGCAGAAGAATCCATTATTCCAGCAACTTTATAAATGAAAGCTTTATGTTTCAAGTTTACCACATTTCTACATCCATTACTATTTGATTTTGACCCTAGTTTTCACTTTTTGTTGGTGTTCTTTATTATCTCCTGAAAACCCATTTTTTTCATTTGTTACTTGGACTTGAACTGGAAACATTGATTCTAGCTTCTCAAAGACCTGCAGTTTCTATTCCTGCTCTGTAACTCAACTCATAAGAAGTCCTGGTGTAATATTTCTTCCTTATATACTCACAAAAATAGTAAATACACAAAGAATTAATCCTTTTAGGCCTCCTTGTCTCGAGAGACAATGGGTAAGCTCCTAGAGGTGGTCAGTGGTATGTGGAGTAACACCTGGAATGGCAATAAAGGCCAATTCTAGAGTGAAAGACTCTTCCACAGGCGCTGCAGGTGAAGTTGGTTGTCGGGGCTGTTACACAGTTGGCTCTCTCCTTACACTACTGTCTCTTTTCCTGCCAACTTTTGAGTCTTTTCGACTTGCCTCTCTTCAGCCCTGCCTTTATAGCTGTCCGCCAGCTCTGGCGATCGCTGGCAACTGGCTCCCACGACATGGTCAATGTTGCAAGACTTCATGTCACGTTTGCAAATGTCTTTAAAGAGGAGACATGGATGGTCAGCGGGTCTGATACCAGTGACAAGCTCGCTGTACAATACGTCCTTGGGATCCTGCAATCTTCCATGCGGCTCACATGGCCAAGCCACCTCAAGCGCCACTGGCTCAGTCAGGCGTATATGCTGGGGATGTTGGCTGCCTCGAGGAAAACTGATGGTTAGGCCAAATTCGTTGCAGGCAGCCACAAGGCTGTTGATGAGTCTCTGCAGACACTCTTCCATGTAGGATGTTAATGCAGCATCGTCAGCAAAGGGGAGTTCCCTGATGAAGACTTTCCGTACTTTGGTGTTCGCTCTAAGATGGGCAAAGTTGAACTATCTGCCATGTGATCTTGTGTGGAGCAAAATTCCTTCTTCTGAAGACTTAAACGTATGAGACAGCAGCAGTGAGAAGAAGATCCCAAACAGTGTGGGTGCGAGAACACAGCCCTGTTTCACACCACTCAAGATGGGAAAGGAGTCTGATGAGGCTGAATTGTGCCTTTCATATTGTCATGAAAAGATGCTTAGTAACTTTGGTGGACATCCGATCTTTGCTAGTAGTCTGAAGAGACCACAAAGAATACTAATAGCGTTAACACAACTTTTTTACAAAATAAATACAAATATTTTGGGGAGGGGGCTGGTGTTGAAAATTCATCTGGGCCCATTTTCGGGCCCCAATCAGTGCTGAGGCCTTGGGCTTCATTTCAATACAGTTACCAAATGCTGACAGCTTACCCATTTCACTTTTTCAATTTTGGTTTGCTTGCTTGGCTGGTAGGACTGTCCTGTTGGTGGCATTGGGGTGGTAGCCAGGATTCAATTGCAATACTGTGGAGTATGTAGAAACACTTCTACACGTAAAGGCTAGTAGAAGTTTGGAACTCTCTTCCACAAACGGCAATTGATGCGAGATCAACTATTAATCTTAAAACTGATTGATAGATTTCTGTTAACCAAAGATATTAATGGATATGGGACAAAGTGGGGTATATGGAGTTAGATCACAGATCAGCCATGATAACATTGAATGCTGGAACAGAATCAAAGGGCTAATGGCCTACTTCTGTTCCTATGTTCCTGTTCCTGTTACTATTCCTATGCTTCTTTGTAGAGAGCGCATCTGCTTGAACAATTCACTTGAACAATTTTTAAAAGTCTAAGAAGAACACAACTTATGCTTTGTTGGTGGCCACAGTAAAATCCTGATTGGAGGAGGCCTTGCTCCTGCTCACTCAAAAGCAATTTCTGCCAGGTGGCCCAAAACCAGCATTAGGTCCCTCATTTAGGTACGTATGGGGCCTAATGTCTGTTTTAGATGGCTAGAAGAGACCCTGAAAATGGTCTGACCCAGTATTGGCCTAGGCATCTTTCACTGCAGGATCTTGGTACCTTAAATTGGCCCTTGTTGTATCTGTTTAACTCCTGCAAGGCAGGCACAACAAGGTACAATTTCTACCCGTCTATCTCAAATTTCCACATTTGTTCTTCCAATTCACCCAACATTAAACCCAACAAAATTCCCAGAAAATGTTACACAAAAATAAAACCAAAAATGCAGAGTTCTATTGCTAGATCACTTGACTTTTCCTTTAGATGGTTGTGCTTATGTTTCAAATGTACAGTTATCATCATTCAGTTTGGACAGATAATTGGAATGATCTTTGAGGGGTTTTGTACTCTTAAAAATCAAAGTAGGAATCATGGGATTTTCTTCCAATCCCACACTGCACATTGGCCCCACCCAGACTAATCCTACATTCTTTTTGATTAAAGTAGCAAAAGGTTAAACGTTATAAAATGATGAAGAATCATAAAATAAAATTGTTGAACAGCTTTAACCCTGTTAGAAATAATAGGGAATGATGGCAGAAGCGAGATACATAGAAAAGAAATTACATTCAAAAACTATAAAATGATGAGAACCTTCCTTTCTGCTTCATTCATCCATCAATCCTCCATGTACATTTGAAGGTATTGCACAGTTGAACCACAAGAATAGAGCTGGACCAATTTGTGCATAGATCTTAAGGAAGTAAGCCTTAAAGGCAGAGACATCAAATTGTCTTAAGCATTTTGGGTGTCTACACAACAGTGCGTATTGAAGATTATTCCATGTGCTAACTTTGTGAGTGGACTCTAGAATAGTTCTTTTGGTATCAGGTAGCCATAGTTTGAGTGGAACAAGCTTTTTGCTCTATTTACTAGTTGGCAACTAGCCAGTTCAAAACAGTGAGGTACAGATTTCACAACCCATTGAAAAACCAACTGCTTTGTAATGTGGTAACAAAATGTTATCCCACACCAAGACAAATTGTAGATTTGTGCAACTCTTCAGTCCTATTACTATGAACATCAACCTTCTAAAGACACCCAGCAGATAAATCTACATTTTGATCAGTATGTTCCCTGCCCAAAGAGGAAGGCGGCATTGCTAGATCTAGTCCTTGGGAATGAAGTGGGTCATGTGGAGAATGCCACAGTGGGGGCATCTCAGGAATAGTGATCATGTTACCATAAAGTTTAGATTAGTTATGGGAAGAACAAGGAGCAATCTAGAATGAACATACTGAACAGGAGAAGTGCTAATTTTAGCAAATTGAGGAGGGATCTGAAACAGGTAAACAGAAAGTGCTGGAAATACTCAACAAGTATGGAAGCATTTGTGGAGAGAGAAACAGAGTTAATGTTTCGTCGATGACCTTTCATTAGAACAGGCAACATCAACTCCGGACCACATGAAGTCTGCAGAGTGCCTAATTAGAAGGTGATGTTCTGTTCCTCGAGCTTGCAGTGGAAGCAGAGTCTTTGAATATTTTTAAGGCGGAGGTAGATAGATTCTTGATAAGCAAGGGGATGAAAGGTTACAGGGGTTAGGCAAGAATGTGGAGTAATTAGTTCAGCCAGGAATGTATTGAATGGTGAGCAGGCTTGAAGGGACAAGTGGCCTACTCCTGTTCCTAATTCGTACGTTCGCTGGAGCACTTCAGCAGGCCAAGGACAGAAATGTGGGTGTGAGAGCAGGGTGGTGAATTAAAAAGACATGCAACCAAAAGCTCGGGGTCATGCTTGTACACTGAGCGGAGGTGTTCCACAAAGCGGTCACCCAATCTGCATTTCGTCTCCCCAAGGTAGAGGAGACCACATTGTGAGCAGCTAATACAGAATACTAAATTGAAAGAAGTACAAGAAAATCGATGCTTCACCTGGAAGGCGTATTTGGGGCCTTGGATGGTGAGAGATGAGGTAAAAGGGCGTTTTTAAAATTCATTCATGGGACGTGGGAATCGCTGGCCAGGCCAGCATTTATTGCCCATCCCTAATTGCCCTTGAGAAGGTGGTGGTGAGCTGCCTTCTTGAACCGCTGCAGTCCATGTGGGGAAGGTACACCCACAGTGCTGTTAGGGAGTTCCAGGATTTTGACCCAGCGACAGTGAAGGAACGGCGATATAGTTCCAAGTCAGGATGGTGTGTGACTTGGAGGGGAACTTGCAGGTGGTGGTGTTCCCATGCATTTGCTGCCCTTGTCCTTCTAGTTGGTAGAGGTGACGGGTTTGGAAGGTGCTGTCAAAGGAGCCTTGGTGCATTGCTGCAGTGCATCTTGTAGATGGTACACACTGCTGCCACTGTGCGGCGGTTGTGGAGGGAGTGAATGTTTGTACATGGGGTGCAAATCAAGCGGGCTGCTTTGTCCTGGATGGTGTCGAGTTTCTTGAGTGTTGTTGGAGCTGCACCCATCCAGGCAAGTAGAGATTATTCCATCACACTTCTGTCTTATGCCTTGCAGATGGTGAACAGGCTTTGGGGAGTCAGGAGGTGAGTTACTCGCCGCAGGATTGCTAGCCTCTGACCTGCTCTTGTAGCCACGGTATTTATATGGCTACTCCATGCCTCAATCATGGGGAGGCGGTGGCGTAGTGTTATTGTCACTGGACTAGTACCCCAGAGACCCAGGGTATTGCTTTGGGGACATGGGTTCAAATCCCACCACAGCAGATGGTGGAATTTGAATTCAATTAATAAATCTGGAATTAAAAAGCTAGTCTAATGATGGCCATGAAACCATTGTCAATTGTTGTAAAAACCCATCTGGTTCATTAATGTTCTTTAGGGAAGGAAATCTGCTGTCCTTACCTGTTCTGGCCTACAGGTGACTCCAGACCCACAGCAATGACTCTTACATGCCCTCTGAAATGACCTAGCAAGCCACTCAGTTGTATCTAACTGCTACGAAGTCAATAAAAAGGAATGAAACCAGACGGACCACCCAGCATCGACCTAGGCAACGAAAACAACAACGGCAAACCCAGCCCTGTCGACCTTGCAAAGTCCGCCTAACTAACATCTGGGGGCTTGTGCCAAAGTTGAGAGAGCTGTCCCACAGACTAGTCAAGCAACAGCCTGACATAGTCATACTCACGGAATCATACCTGACAGACAATATCCCAGACACTGCCATCACCATCCCCTGCTATGTCCTGTCCCACCAGCAGGACAGACCCACCAGAGGCACAGTGGTATACAGTAGGGAGGGAGTTGCCCTGGGAGTCCTCAACATCGACTCTGACCCCATGAAGTCTCATGTCATCAGATCAAATATGGACAAGGAAACCTCCTGCTGATTACAACCTACCGCCCTCCCTCAGCTGATGAGTCAGTACTCCTCCATGTTGAACAGCACTTGGAGGAAGCACTGAGGGTGGCGAGGGCACAGAATGTACTCTGGGTGGGGGACTTCAATGTCCATCACCAAGAGTGGCTCGGTAGCACCACTACTGACCAAGCTGGCTGAGTCCTAAAAGACATATCTGCTAGACTGGGTATGCGGCAGGTGGTGAGGGAACCAACAAGAGGGGAAAACATACTTCACCTCGTCCTCACCAATCTGCCTGCCACAGATGCATCTGTCCATGACAGTATTGGTAGGAGTGACCACCGCACAGTCGTTGTGGAGACGAAGTCCCGCCTTCACATTCAGGATACCCTCCTTCGTGTTGCGTGGCACTACCACCGTGCTAAATGGGATAGATTTCAAACAGAAAGAGAAATGCAAAACTGGGCATCCATGAGGCGCTGTGAGCCATCAGCAGCAGCAGAATTGTACTCAACCACAATCTGTAACCTCATGGCCCGGCACATCCCCCACTCGACCATTACCATCAAGTCAGGAGAGCAACCCTGGTTCAATGAAGAGTGCTGGAGGGCATGCCAGGAGCTGCACCAGGCATACCTCAAAATGAGGTGTCAACCTGGTGAAGTTACAACACAGGACTATTTGCGTGCCAAACTGCATAAGCAGCATATGATAGACAGAGCTAAGCGATCCCATAACCAACTGATCAGATCTAAGCTCTGCAGTCCTGCCACATCCAGCCATGAATGGTGGTGGACAATTAAACAACTAACTGGAGGAGGTGGCTCCACAAATATCCCCATCCTCAATGATGGGGGAGCCCAGCACATCAGTGCAAAAGATAAGGTTGAAGCATTTGCAACAATCTTCAGCCAGAGGTGATGAGTTGTTGATCGATCTCGGACTCCACCTGAAGTCCCCAGCATCAAAGATGCCAGACTTCAGCCAATTCGATTCACTCCGTGTGATATCAAGAAATAAAAGAACAAAGAACAAAGAACAGCACAGCACAGGAACAGGCCATTCGGCCCTCCAAGCCTGCGCCGATCTTGATGCCTGTCTAAACTAAAATCTTCTGCACTTCCCGGGACCATATCCCTCTATTCCCATCCTATTCATGTATTTGTCAAGATGCCTCTTAAACGTCGCTATCGTACCTGCTTCCACCACCTCCCCAGGCAGTAAGTTCCAGGCACTCACCACCCTCTGTCTAAAAATCCTGCCTCGCACATCCCCTCAACTTTGTCCCTTGCACCTTAAACCTATGTCCCCTAGTAACTGACTCTTCCACCCTGGGAAAAAGCTTCTGACTATCCACTCTGTCCATGCCACTCATAACTTTGTAAACCTTTATCATGTCGCCCCTCCACCTCCGTCGTTCCAGTGAAAACAATCCGAGTTTTTCCAACCTCTCCCCATAGCTAATGCCCTCCAGACCAGGCAACATCCTGGTAAACCTCTTCTGCATCCTCTCCAAAGCCTCCACGTCCTTCTGGTAGTGTGGCGACCAGAATTGCATGCAATATTCTAAGTGTGGCCTAACTAAAGTTCTGTACAGCTGCAGCATGACTTGCCAATTTTTATACTCTATGCCCCGACCGATGAAGGCAAGCATGCCGTATGCCTTCTTGACTACCTTATCCACCTGCGTTGCCACTTTCAGTGACTTGTGGACCTGTATGCCCAGATCTCTCTGCCTGTCAATACTCCGAAGGGTTCTGCCATTTACTGTATACTTCCCACCTGTATTGGATCTTCCAAAATGCATTACCTCACATTTGTCTGCGATCTATATCCTGCTGTATCCTCTGACAATCCTCATCACTATCCGCAACTCCACCAACCTTTGATCCGGAAACATACTAATCAGACCAGCGACATTTTCCTCCAAATCATTTATATATACTGCAAACAGCAAAGGTCTCAGCACTGATCCCTGCGGAACACCACTGGTCACAGCCCTTCATTCAGAAAAGCACCCTTCCACTGCTATCCTCTGTCTTCTATGACCAAGCCAGTTCTGTATCCATCTTGCCAGCTGACCTCTGATCCCGTGTGACTTCACCATTAGTACCAGTCTGCCATGAGGGACCTTGTCAAAGGCTTTACTGAAGTCCATATAGACAACATCCACTGCCCTTCCTTCATCAATCATCTTCGTCACTTCCTCAAAAAACTCAATCAAGTTAGTGAGACTCGACCTCCCCTTCACAAAACCATGCTGCCTCTTGCTAATAAGTTTGTTTGTTTCCAAATGGGAGTAAATCCTGTCCCGAAGAATCCTCTCTAACAATTTCCCTACCACTGACGTAAAGCTCACCGGCCTATAATTTCCTGGATTATCCTTGCTACCCTTCTAAAACAAAGGAACAACATTGGCTATTCTCTGGGACCTCACCTGTAGCCAATGAGGATACAAAGATTTCTGTCAAGGCCCCAGCAATTTCTTCCCTTGCCTCCCTCAGTATTCTGGGGTAGATCCCATCAGGCCCTGGGGACTTATCTACCTTAATGCTTTGCAAGACACCCAACACCTCCTGCTTTTTGATAATGAGATGACTGAGACATTCTACACTCCCTTCCCTGGACTCATCATCCACCAAGTCCTTCTCTTTGGTGAATACTGATGCAAAGTACTCATTTAGTACCTCACCCATTTCCTCTGGCTCCACACATAGATTCCCTCCTCTGTCCTTGATTGGGCCAACCCTTTCCCTGGTTATCCTCTTGCGCTTTGTATACGTATAAAAAGCCTTGGGATTCTCCTTAATCCTGTTTGCCAATGACATTGCATGACCCCTTTTAGCCCTCCTGACTCCTTGCTTAAGTTCCTTCCTACTGTCTTTATATTCCTCAAGGGCTTCGTCTGTTCCCAGCCTTCCAGCCCTTACGAATGCTTCCTTTTTCTTATTGACCAGGCTCACAATACCGCTCGCTATCCAAGGCTCCAGAAACTTGCCAAACTTATCCTTCTTCCTCACAGGAACATGCTAGTCCTGGATTCTAACCAACTGATGTTTGAAAGACTCCCACATGTCAGATGTTGATTTACCCTCAAACAGCCGCCCCCAGTCTAAATTCTTCAGTTCCTGCCTAATATTGTTATAATTAGCCTTCCCCCAATTTAGCACCTTCACCCAAGGACTACTCTTATCCTTATCCACAAGTACCTTAAAACTTATGGAATTATGGACACTGTTCCCAAAATGCTCCCCGACTGAAACTTCGACCACCTGGCCGGGCTCATTCCCCAATACCAGGTCCAGTACGGCCCCATCCCTAGTTGGACTATCTACATATTGTTTCAAGAAGCCCTCCTGGATGATCATTACCAATTCTGCCCCATCCAAGCCCCTAGCACTAAGTGAGTCCCAGTCAATAAAGGGGAAGTTATAATCACCCACCACTACAACCCTGTTACCTTTACATCTTTCCAAAATCTGTCTACATATCTGCTTCTCTATCTCCCTCTGGCTGTTGGGAGGCCCGTAGTAAACCCCCAACATCGTGACTGCATCCTTCCTATTCTTGAGCTCCACCCATATTGCCTCTTTGCATGACCCCTCCAAGGTGTCCTCCTGCAGTACAGCTGTGATACTCTCCTTAACCAGTAATGCAACTCCCCCACCCCTTTTACATCCCCCTCTATCCCGCCTGAAGCTTCTAAATCTTGGAACATTTAGCTGCCAATCCTGTCCTTCCCTCAACCAAATCTCTGTAATAGCAACAACATCATAGTTCCAAGTACTAATCCAAGCTCTAAGTTCAGCTGCCTTAGCTGTTATACTTCTCGCATTGAAACAAATGCACTTCAGACCATCAGTCCCGCTGTGCTCAGCATCGTCGCCCTGCCTGCTCTTCCTCTTAGTCTTACTGGCCTTATTCACTAGTTCCCCCTCAGTTATTTCACCTGCTGTCCTACTGCTCTTATTCCCACCCCCCTGCCACACTAGTTTAAACCCTCCTGAGTGACGCTAGCAAACCTCGCAGCCAGGATATTTGTGCCCCTCCAGTTAAGATACAACCCATCCTTCTTGCACAAGTCCGAAGTGACTGAAGTGTCTGAAATGACTGAAGGCACTGGATACTGCAAAGGCTATGGGCCCTGACAATATTGATTCTGATTATGATTAGAGATACAGCACTGAAACAGGCCCTTCGGCCCACCGAGTCTGTGCCGAACATCAACCACTCATTTATACTAATCCTACACTAATCCCATATTCCTACCAAACATCCCCACCTGTTCCTATATTTCCCTACCACCTACCTACACTAGTGACAATTTATAATGGCCAATTTACCTATCAACCTGCAAGTCTTCTGGCAATAGTACTGAAGACCTGTGCTCCAGAACTTGCCGCACCCCTAGCCAAGCTGTTCCAGTACAGCTACAACACTGGCGTCTACCTTGCAATGTGGAAAATTGCCCATGTGTGTCCTCTACACAAAAAGCAGGATAAGTCCAACCCGGCCAATTACCACCCCATCAGCCTACTCTCAATCATCAGTAAAGTGATGGAAGGTGTCATCAACAGTGCCATCAAGCGGCACTTGCTGAGCAATAACCTGCTCAGTGACGCTCAGTTTGGGTTCTGCCAGGGCCACTCAGCTCCTGACCTCATGACAGCTTTGGTTCAAACAATGACAAAAGAGCTGAACTCAAGAGGTAAGGTGAGTGACAGCCCTTGACATCAAGGCAGCATTTGACCGAGTATGGCATCAAGGAGCACTAGCAAAACTAAGGTCAATGGGAATCAGGGGGAAAACCCTCTGCTGGCTTGGGTCATACCGAGCGCAAAGGAAGATGGTTGTAGTTGTTGCAGGTCAATCATTTGAGCTCCAGGACATCACAGCAGGAGTTCCTCAGGGTAGTGTCCTAGGCCCAACCATCTTCAGCTGCTTCATCAATGACCTTCTTTCAATCATAAGGTCAGAAGTGGAGATGTTCGCTGATGATTGCACAATGTTCAGCACCATTCGTGACTCCTCAGATACTGAAGCAGTCCGTGTAAAAATGCAGCAAGACTTGGACAATATCCAGGCTTGGGCTGATAAGTGGCAAGTAACATTCGCGCCACACAAGTGCTAGGCAATAACCATCTCCCCTTGACATTCAATGGCATTACTATTGCTGAATCCCCCACTATCAACATCCTAGGGGCTACCATTGACCAGAAACTGAACTGGAGTAGCCATATAAATACCGTGGCTACAAGAGCAGGTCAGAGGCTAGGAATCCTGCGGCGAGTAACTCACATCCTGACTCCCCAAAGCCTGTTCACCATCTACAAGGCACAAGTCAGGAGTATGATGGAATACTCCCCACTTGCCAACACTCAAGAAGCTCGACACCATCCAGGACAAAGCAGCCCGCTTGATTGGCACCCCATCTGCAAACATTCACTCCCTCCACGACCGACGCACAGTGACAGCAGTGTGTCCCATCTACAAGATGCACTGCAGCAATGCACCAAGGCTCCTTTGACAGCACCTTGCAAACCCACAACCTCTACCAACTAGAAGGACAAGGGCAGCAAATGCATGGGAACACCATTACCTGCAAGTTCCCCTCCAAGTCACACACCATCCAGACTTGGAACTATATCGCCGTTCCTTCAGTGTCACTGGGTCAAAATCCTGGAACTCCCTTCCTAACAGCACTGTGGGTGTACCTACCCCACATGGACTGCCGCGGTTCAAGAAGACAGCTCACCACTACCTTCTCAAGGGCAATTAGGGATGGGCAATAAATGCTGGCCTGGCCTGCGACGCCAACATCCCATGAATGAATAAGAAAAGTTCAGTTTCTGGTCAATAGTAGCTCCTGGGATGTTGATAGTGGGGGATTCAGCGATGGTAATGCCATTGAATGTCAAGGGGAAATGGTTCGATTCTCTCTTGTTGGAGATGGTCATTGCCTGGTATTCGTGTGGCGCGAATGTTACTTGCCACTAATCAGCCCAGGCTGGATATTGTCCAAGTCTTGCTGCATTTCTACACGGACTGCTTCAGTATCTGAGGAGTCTCGAATGGTGCTGAACATTGTGCAATCATCAGCGAACATCCCCACTTCTGACCTTATGATTGAAGGAAGGTCATTGATGAAGCAGCTGAAGATGGTTGGACCTAGGACACTACCCTGAGGAAGTCCTGCAGTGATGTCCTGGAGCTCAGATGATTGACCTCCAACAACTACAACCATCTTCCTTTGCGCTAGGTATGACTCCAACCAGCGGAGGGTTTTCCCCCTGATTCCCATTGTCCTCGGTTTTGCTGGAGCTCCTTGATGTCACACTCGGTCAAATGCTGCCTTGATGTCAAGGGCAGTCACTCTCACCTCACCTCTTGAGTTCAGCTCTTTTGTCCATGTTTGAACCAAGGCTGTAATGAGGTCAGGAGCTGAGTGGCCCTGGCGGAACCCAAACTGAGAGTCACTGAGCAGGTTATCGCTAAGCAAGTGCTGCTTGATGGCACTGTTAATGACACCTTCCATCACTTTACTGATGATTGAGAGTACTCTGATGAGGTGGTAATTGGCCGGGTTGGACTTGTCTTGCTTTTTGTGTTGAGGACATACCTGTGCAATTTTCCACATTGCAGGGTAGATGCCAGTGTTGTAGCTGTACTGGAACAGCGTGGCTAGGGGCGCGGCAAATTCTGGAGCACAGGTCTTCAGTACTATTGCCGAAATATTGTCAGGGCCCATAGCTTTTGCAGTATCCAGTGCATTCAGTCGTTTCTTGATATCACACGGAGTGAATCGAATTGGCTGAAGTCTGGCATCTGTGATGCTGGGGACTTCAGGAGGAGTCCGAGATGGATCATCAACTCAGCACTTCTGGCTGAGGATTGTTGCAAATGCATCAGCCTTATCCTTCGCACTGATGTGCTGGGCTCCCCCATCATTGAGGATGAGGATATTTGTGGAGCCACCTCCTCCAGTTAGTTGTTTAATTGTCCACCACCATTCACAGCTGGATGTGGCAGGACTGCAGCGCTTAGACCTGATCCGTTGGTTATGGGATCGCTTAGCTCTGTCTATCGCATGCTGCTTATGCACTTTGGCACGCAGATAGTCCTGTGTTGTTGCTTCACCAGGTTGACACCTCATTTTGAGGTATGCCTGGTGCTGCTCCTGCCATGCCCTGATGCACTCTTCATTGAACCAGGGTTGGTCTCCTGGCTTGATGGTAATGGTAGAATGGGGGATATGCCGGGCCATGAGGTTATAGATTGTGGTTGAGTACAATTCTGCTGCTGCTGATGGCCCACAGCGCCTCATGGATGCCCAGTTTTGCATTGCTAGATCTGTTCAAAATCTATCCCATTTAGAACGGTGGTAGTGCCACACAACACGATGGACGGTATCCTGAATGTGAAGGCGGGACTTCGTCTCCACAACGACTGTGTGGTAGTCACTTCTACCAATACTGTCATGGACAGATGCATCTGTGGCAGGCAGATTGGTGAGGACGAGGTCAAGTATGTTTTCCCCTCTTGTTGGCTCCCTCACCACCTGCCACAAACATAGTCTGGCAGATATGTTCTTTAAGACTCGGCCGGCTCGGTCAGTAGTGGTGCTACCGAGCCACTCTTGGTGATGGACATTGTGGTCCCCCACCCAGAGTACATACTGTGCCCTTGCCACCCTCAGTGCTTCTTCCAAGTGCTGGTTTTACAAGGTATTACACCTCCTATGATTGCATGCGAGGCTGCCATGGGAAGGGGATGAGGCATCAGGGTGATGGAAAAGTGGAGCCAGGTGTCACAGACGGAACAATCCCTTCAGAATGCTGACAGAGGAGGGGATCTGAAGATAAGTTTGGTGGTGGCAGCACACTGGGTATTTCCAGCACTTCCTGTTTTTATTTCAAATTTCCAGCATTCACACTATTTTGCTTTTCTTACAGGTAAATTGCAAGATTGGCAAGCAGAAATTTAGTGGAGCAATGGGCAACCTTTAAAGAGATGATTCGCATGCAGACTAGGTATTTTCCTCCAATGGAGGGCAACCAAAGCCAGAGCTCCTTGGGTGTCAAAGGAGTGAGAGAGTAGGATGAAGCAGAAAAAGGGGACATATGACAGATGTTAGCTTGATACTATAGGGGAGAAGTGAAAAAGGAAATAAGAGATGCAAAGGTATAGTACAAGGATAAGATTGGTGGCTAACATAAAGGTCTTCTACACAACGACAACATATTTATATAGAGCCTGTAACATAATAAAACACACCAAGGTGCATCACAGGAGCATTATAAAACAAAATATGAGGCACAAAAAGAGATATTAGGTCAGATAACCAAAAGCTTAGTCAAAGAGTTAGGTTTTAAGGAGTGTCTTAAAGGACCAAAGGGAGGTGATGAGGCAGAGTGGTATAGAGAGGGTATTCTAGCTCTTTGGTCCAGGCAACTGAAGGCACAGCCATTGATGGTGGAGCGATTAAAATCCGGAATGCTCTGGAGGCCAGAATTAGAGATTAAATATCTGAGAGAATTGTGGGGCTCAATAAGATTACAGAGATGGGGAGGGGCAAGGCCATCGAGGGATTTGGAAACAAGGATGAGGATTTTAAATTTAAGATGTTGTTTGACCGGGAGCCTATGTAGGCCAGCTTACTATTCCAGGATCATCCTGGAATGTAAAGATAATCCCTGGCTTCTTTTCTCCACTGCAAACTATCTTGTTAACCCCCTTTCCCCTGCACCCTCACCTTCACCAATAAGTGCGAGGAGCTCATTGCTAAGATTGAGACCATCCAACCAGCTGCCTTTGCCGCTTCCCTTCCTTCCACTAGCCCACCTGGCCATGACCTCGCCCACAACTCTAATCTTTCACTCGTTTCTCTCCTATCTCTCCTCATATTCTCTCTTGAGCTCATCTTGTCCATAAGACCCTCCACCCGCTCCCTCGACCATATTCCCACAAACCGCTGACTAAAAATATCCCATCCTTGTCCCCCTATTGGCTGATATTGTTAACTGTTCTCTCTCTTTGGGTGTTATCCCTCTCCCCTTTAAATCTGCCGTCATCACTCCTCACCTCAAAAAACCCATTCCCTTGACCCCACTGTCCTTGCAAACTACCGTCCCATCTCCAACCACCCTTTCTTGTCCAAAGCCCTTGAATGTGTTGTCACCTCCCAAATCTGTTCCCACCTTTCCCAGAACTCCATATTTGAATCCCTCCAATCAGGTTTCTGCCCCTGCCACAGTACTGAAACAGTTCTTATCAAATATTGACATCCAATGGGGCTGTGACAAAGGGAAACTTTCCCTCCTCATCCTTCTCGACCTGTTTGCATCCTTTGGCATGGTTGACCACACTACCCTCTTCCAATGCCTCTGCACTGTCGTCCAGCTGGATTGGACTATTCTCTCCTGGTTTTATTCTCATCTATCTAACTGTAGCCAGAGTATCACTTGCAATAGCTTCTCTTCCTGCTCCCGCACTTACCTCTATCTTTGGTCCCCTCCTATTTCTCATCCATATGCTGCCTCTTGGCAGCATCATCTGAAAGCACAATGTTAGTTTTCACATGTATGCTGATGACACTTAACTCTACGTCACCACCACCTTTCTCGATTCCTCCACTGTTGCTAAACCATCCGATGAACAGAAATTTCCTCCAATTAAATATCGGGAAGACTAAAGCCATTGTTTTTGGTCGCCGCTCCAAATTCCATTGCCTAGTTACCAACTAAATCCCTCTCCCTGGCAACAGTGTGAGAGTAAACCAATTTGTTCGCAACCTTGATGTCACATTTGACCCAGAGATGAGCTTCCAACCTCATATTTGCACCATCACTAAGACCGTGTAATATCGTCCGACTTCGCCCGTCTCTGCTCATCTGCTGCTGAAACCCTCATTCATGCCTTCATTACCTTTAAACTTGTCTATTCCAAAACACTCCTGGCTGGTCACCAATATTCGACCCTCCGTAAACCTGAGGTGATCCAAAACTCTGCTGCCTGTGTCTTAACTCGCACCATGTCCTGTTCACCATACAGTAACAGTAAAACGGTTGTCAGAGGAGCAGTAGTGTTGATTAGGGACCAAAATGGAAATCTACTGATGGAAACAGAAGGCATGGCTGAGTTACCATGTTTACCATGGAAGAGGACTTGGCCAATGCTATGGTAAACAAGGAGTTTGTCAAAATAAGATAAAAATAAAGAGATGTTAGAAAGGTTAGCAGTACTTAAAGTGAATAGTCACCCGTCTGGATGAGATGCATCCAAGGTTGCTGAGGGAAGGGTACAAATTTTGAAGGTACAGGCCACAATCTTCCACACCTCCTTAGATACAGGGTGGTGTCAGATGACTGGAAGGTTGCAAATGTTATATCCTTGTTCAAATAAAAGAGAGGAGGATAAACCTGGCAATTACAGGCCACTCAGTTTCATATTTGTGGGGAAGCTTTTAGAAACAATGATCTGAGAGAAAATTAACAGCCACTTAGACAAAGGAGAGCCAGCAAGGATTTATTAAGGGCAAATTGTGTTTCACGAACATGATTAAGATTTTTGATGAGGGAACAGGTAGGGTGGATGAGGGCAGTATAATTGATGATCGGCGTTTTACAACGTTAGCTAAGGGATAGGAAACTGAGTTGTGGTGAATGGTTGCGTTTTTTGACTGGGGTATACAGTGGTGTTCACAAAGTGTTCATTACTAGGACTACTGGTGTTTTTGATATAAAGAACAAAGAACAAAGAACAGTACAGCACAGGAACAGGCCATTCGGCCCTCCAAGCTTGCGCCGATCTTGATGCCTGCCTAAACTATAATCTTCTGCACTTCCGGGGCCCATATCCCTCTATTCCCATCCTATTCATGTATTTGTCAAGATGCCTCTTAAACGTCACTATCGTACCTGCTTCCACCACCTCCCCCGGCAGCAAGTTCCAGGCACTCACCACCCTCTGTGTAAAGAACTTGCCTCGCACATCCCCTCTAAACTTTGCCCCTCTCACCTTAAACCTATGTCCCCTAGTAACTGACTCTTCCACCCTGGGAAAAAGCTTCTGACTATCCATTCTATCCATGCCGCTCATAACTTTGTAAACCTCTATCATGTCACCCCTCCACCTCCGTCGTTCCAGTGAAAACAATCCGAGTTTATCCAAACTGTCCTCATAGCTAATGCCCTCCAGACCAGGCAACATCCTGGTAAACCTCCCCTGTACCCTCTCCAAATCCTCCACATCCTTCTGGTACTGTGGCGACCAGAATTGCACGCAATATTCTAAGTGTGGCCGAAATAAAGTTCTGTACAGCTGCAGCATGACTTGCCAATTTTTATACTCTATGCCCCGACCGATGAAGGCAAGCATGCCGTATGCCTTCTTGACTACCTTATCCACCTGCGTTGCCACTTTCAGTGACCTGTGGACCTGGATGCCCAGATCTCTCTGCCTGTCAATACTCCTAAGGGTTCTGCCATTTGCTGTATACTTCCCACCTGCATTAGATCTTCCAAAATGCATTACCTCACATTTGTCCGGATTAAACTCCATCTGCCATTTCTCCGCCCAAGTCTCCAACCGATCTATATCCTGCTGTATCCTCTGAAAATCCTCATCATTATCCGCAACTCCACCATCCTTTGTGTCGTCCGCAAACTTACTAATCAGACCAACTACATTTTCCTCCAAATCATTTATATATACTACAAACAGCAAAGGTCCCAGCACTGATCCCTGTGGAACACCACTAGTCACATCCCTCCATTCAGAAAAGCACCCTTCCACTGCTACCCTCTGTCTTCTATGACAGAGCCAGTTCTGTATCCATGTTGCCAGCTCACCTCTGATCCCGTGTGACTTCACCTTTTGTACCAGTCTGCCTTGAGGGACCTTGTCAAAGGCTTTATTGAAGTCTATATAGATAACATCCACTGCCCTTCCTTCATCAAACATCTTTGTCACTTCCTCAAAAAACTCAATCAAATTAGTGAGACACGACCTCCCCTTCACAAAACCATGCTGCCTCTCACTAATAAGTTTGTTTGTTTCCAAATGGGAGTAAATCCTGGCCTGAAGAATCCTCTCTAATAATTTCTCTACCACTGACGTAAAGCTCACCGGCCTATAATTTCCTGTATTATCCTTGCTACCCTTCTTAAACAAAGGAACAACATTGGCTATTCTCCAGTCCTCTGGGACCTCACCTGTAGCCAATGAGGATGCAAAGATTTCTGTCAAGGCCCCAGCAATTTCTTCCCTTGCCTCCCTTAGTATTCTGGGGTAGATCCCATCAGGCCCTGGGGACTTATCTACCTTAATGCTTTGCAAGACACCCAACACCTCCTCCTTTTTGATAATGAGATGACTGAGACTATCTACACTCCCTTCCCTAAGCTCATCATCCACAAAGTCCTTCTCTTTGGTGAATACTGATGCAAAGTACTCATTTAGTACCTCGCCCATTTCCTCTGGCTCCACACATAGATTCCCTTCTCTGTCCTTGAGCGGGCCAACCCTTTCCCTGGTTACCCTGTTGCTCTTTATATATGTATAAAAAGCCTTGGGATTATCCTTAATCCTCTTTGCCAATGACTTTTCATGACCCCTTTTAGCCCTCCTGACTCCTTGCTTAAGTTCCTTTCTACTGTCTTTATATTCCTCAAGGGATTTGTCTGTTCCTAGCCTTCTAGCCCTTTCGAATGCTTCCTTTTTCTTATTGACTAGGCTCACAATATCCCGCATTATCCAAGGTTCCCGAAACTTGCCAAACTTATCCTTCTTCCTCACAGGAACATGCTGGTCCTGGATTCTAATCAACTGACATTTGAAAGACTCCCACATATCAGATGTTGATTTACCCTCAAACAGCTGCCCCCAATCTAAATTCTTCAGTTCCTGCCTAATATTGTTATAATTAGCCTTCCCCCAATTTAGCACCTTCACCCAAGGACTACTCTTATCCTTATCCATAAGTACCTTAAATCTTATGGAATTATGGTCACTGTTCCCGAAATGCTCCCTTACTGAAACTTCGACCACCTGGCCAGGCTCATTCCCCAATACCAGGTCCAGTACGGCCCCATCCCTCGTTGGACTATCTACATATTGTTTCAAGAAGCCCTCCTGGATGATCCTTACCAATTCTGCCCCATCCAAGCCCCTAGCACTAAGTGAGTCCCAGTCAATATAGGGGAAGTTATAATCACCCACCACTACAACCCTGTTACCTTTACATATTTCCAAAATCTGTCTACATATCTGCTCCTCTACCTCCTGCTGGCTGTTGGGAGGCCTGTAGAAAACCCCCAGCATTGTGACTGCACCCTTCCTATTCCTGAGCTCCACCCATATTGCCTCGCTGCACGACCCCTCCAAGGTGTCCTCCCACAGTACAGCTGTGATAGTCTCCTTAACAAGTAATGTGGGCGTCGCTGGCTAGGCGAACATTTATTGCCCATCCCTAATTACCCTCGAGAAGGTGGTGGTGAGCCATCTTCTTGAACCACTGCAGTCCATGTGGTGTAGGTACACCCACAGTGCTGTTTGGAAAGGAGTTCCAGGATTTTGACCTGACAATGAAGGAACAGCGATATAGTTTCAAGTCAGGATGGTGTGTGGCTTGGGGGTGGGGGGAACTTGCAGTTATTGTTCTCATATATCTGCTGCCCTTGTCCTTCTAGGCGGTAGCGGACATGGGTTAGGTAGGTACTATCGAAAGAGGCTTCGTGAGTTGCTGCAATGCATCTTGTGTATGGTACACACTGCTGCCAGTGTGCATTAGTGGTGGAGAGAGTGAATGTTTAAGATGGTGGATGGGGTGCCAATCATGCAGGCCTCTTTGTCCTGGATGGCTTTGAGCTTCTTGAGTGTTGGAGCCGCACTTATCTAGGCAAGTGGATAGCATTCCGTCACACTCCTGACTTGTGTCTTGCAGATGGTGGACTGGCTTTGGGGAATCAGGAGGTGAGTTACTCACTGCAGAATTCCCAGCCATTGACCAGCTCACGTAGCCACAATATTTATAGGGTCGGGCCTAGGACATGACCCAGAACTCCAGCACAGATGTCCTGGGGTGAGGGGATTGGCCTCCAACAATCACAACCATATTTCCTTTGTGCTCGGTATGACTGCAACCCAGTGGAGAGCTTTCTCCAATTCCTATTTACTCCAGTTTTGCTGGGGCTCCTTAATGCCATTGCTGCCTTGATATCAAGGGCAGTCACTCCCACCTCACCTCTGGAGTTCAGCTTTTTTCCCTATATTTGGACCAAGGCTGTAATGAGGTGTGGAGCTGAGTGCCCCTTGCAGAACCCAGACTGAGCATTGCTGAGTAAGTGCCGCTTTACAACACTGTCAATGATACCTTCCATCACTTTGCTGATGATTGGGAGTAGACTGATGGGGCAGTAATTGTCCGGAATAGATTTATCCTGAAATAAAAACAGGAAATGCTGGAAATATTCAGCAAGCCAGGCAGCAGCCGTGGAGAGAAAAAAAGTTAACATTTCAGGTTTGTCAGATGCTGCCTTACCTGCTAAGTATTTTCAGTATTTTCTGTTTTTGTTTCAGTCTTCCAGCATCAGCAGTATTTTGCTTTTGCACTAGATTCATCCTGCTTTTTGTGGACAGGACACACCTGGGCAATTTTCCACATTATCAGATAGATGCCAGTGTTGTAAACTGTAACAACTTGGCTAGGAGCATAAGTGGAATGTCATCAGAGCCCGTAGCCTTTGCTGTATTCAATGCCTTCAGTTTCTTGATATCACATGGATTGAATCGAACTGGCTGAACACTGGTGTCTGTGATGCTGGGAAGCTCAGAAGGCGGCCGAGATGGATCATCCACTTGGCACTCCTGATTGAAGATGGTTGCAAATGCTTCAGCCTTGTCTTTAAGATTGACATGCTGGGCTTCCCCATCATTGAGGATGAGGATGTTTGTGGATTCTCCTCCTCTAATTACTTGTTTAATTGCCCACCATCATTTACAACTGGATATGGCAGGACTGCAGAGCTTAGATCTGATCTGTTGGTTGTGGGATCACTTAACTCTATAGCATGCTGCTTCCACTGTTCAGCAAGCATGAAGTCTTGTGCTGTAGCTTCACTGGGTTGGCGCATCATTTTTAGGTATGCCTGGTGCTGCTCCTGGCATGCTCTCCTGCACACCTCATTGAAACCTGGCTTGATGGCAATGGTAGAGTGAGTGATATGCCGGACCATGGGATTACAGATTGTGGATGAATACAATTCTACTGCTGCTGATGGCCCATGGCACTTCATAGTTGCCCAATTTTGAGCTGCTAGATCTGTTCAAAATCTATCCCATTTAGCACGGTGGTACTGCCACACAACACGATTGAGGGTATCCTCAGTGTGAAAATGGAACTTGATCTCCACAAGGACTGTGTGCTGGTCACTCCTACCAATACTGTCATGGACAAATGCATCTGCGACAGTTAATTGGTGAGGGTGAGGTCAAGCAGGTTTTTCCCCTTTTGTTGGTTCTCTCACCACGTGCTACAGGCCCAGTCCAGCAGCTATATCATTCAGGACGTAGCCAGTTCAGTCAGTAGTGGTGCTACCGAGCCGGTCTTGATGATGGACATTGAAGTCTCCCACCCAGAGTACATTCGGTGCCCTTGCTACCCTCAGTCCTTCTTCTAAGTGGTGTTCAACATGGAGGCGTACTGATTCATCAGTTGAGGGAGGACAGTAGGTGATAATCAGCAGAAAGTTTCCTTGTCCATGTTTGACCTGATGCCATGAAATGTCATGGGGTCAACAGACAATGTTGAGGACTCCCAGAGCCACTCGCTCCTGATTGTGCCACCACCTCTGCTGGGTCAGTCCTTCCAGTGGGACAGGACACACCTATGATAGAAATGGAGGAGTCTGGGCCAATGACTATAAGGTATGATTTGGTGAGTATGACTATGTCAGGCTGTTGCTTGACTAGTCTCTGGGACAGCTCTCCCAATTTTGGCACAAGCCCCCACATGTTAGTAAGGAGGATTTTACACCGTCGATTGGACAGGGTGTGTCTTTGTCATTTGCAGTGCCTAGGTACAGATTTATTCTTTTCCCACTTTTCTGTAGCAGTTTGATGCAACTGATTGGCTTGCTAGGCCATTTCAGAGGGCAGTTAAGAGTCAACCACATTGCTGTGGGTCTGGAGTCACATGTAGGCCAGACCAGGTAAGGATGGCAGATTTCCTTCCCTAAAAGACATTCGTGAACCAGATGGGTTTTTACGACATTTTGGTAGTTTCATGGTCACCATTACTGAGACTCGTTTCTTTTGTCATTTCAGATTAATTATTTGAATTTAACCACACTCTGATAATTAAGTGAATAACCCCTCAACATCACTTGGCTTGCTCTATAGCTTAAATTTGTCCAAGACATAGAAAACTATCATAGATATATATGTAGCATTCAACTCTTGCCTCAAACTGCAAATATCATAAAACTCCATCTGCTAAGTATCTTCTTTTGTCTTCGAGATGCTTGCTCTCCTCCAATTCTGGCAACTTGCACAGCACCCGGTTTTAATTGCTGCATCACTGGCAGCCATGCCTTCAGCTGCCTTGGTCCAAAACTCAAATTCCCTCCCTAAACCTCTCTCCTACTTTAAAATCACCTCTGTCCTGATATCGCCTTCTGTGGCTAGGTGTCAATTTTTTATTGATAATGCTCTTGCTAAGTGTCTTGGGACATTTTGCAATGTTAAAGGCCCTTTGCGAATGCAAGCTGATGTTGTTGTCATTCTTGGTCTCCAGCCTGCCTCTCTATCACAACTGTTCTTGTATCTCTATTTTAATCAATGTTACTACAGCTAGTCTCTGTCCAAACATTCCTCCCCTCTTCTTCCCATGCTACAAAGGCACCATCCTAACATCTGTTCTTTCTCCTTACATCCTCGCTGTATTAAAATGTACGCTCAATTCACAGAATTATATTCAAATTCAATCTTCCATAGGACCTTAAAAATGAATTTTTTATTTGCTTCCGACAACATCCAGGCTTTTAAAACCCAAGCCTGGCATCACTCAATCATTACTTCCTGATCTACATCATCTGCCATTGATGATGTTCTCTGGGATTTTACCTACTTATCTTGGTGTCTCAAATAAAAAAAAACTGAGTTACAAGCAACAGGACATAGTTAACATGACGCAGGAAATCCACAACTTGCTCCTCCTGTGTGTAAAACTTTTCACATCTCCTTCAAACAGATATCCCGCACCCAGCACTGGTTAGTCCACAGGTGTCATCTGTGTAAATGATGGTGTAAATGATATTATCATGAACGATGTTGAAGGAAACAGAATGGCAACAAACACCAAGCAGACTGTTTATCAACTGGCACCTGTAAATGAAATATTTATGTGTCAAGTATAACTGAGTGACACTAGGAAAATGACACTGCATATTTTGAATAATGTGATCTGTTTAATTTGGTTCATACAAATGTATTACACAGTGCAAACATTTCTTTGGTAAATTTATTGTTTTATGCTATGTAAAGGGCATAGGCTGTTCTCCTGTTCTGTCTCATTAAAGCAATATGGCTATTAAGTCTCAGCCTCAGAACAACGTGTACAAATTTGAAGATGAAAATGGTCGGTATAAAAACTATATCAGCACTGCTGTTACAAGAGAGAAAAAAGATGAGGAACAAAGCAGTAGAACTGCCTCATATTGTTCCAGCAGAACAATCCATTCATCAGTGTTAGAGCCTGCATAGAATCATATAGCACAGGAGGCACCCATTTGGTCCAACATGCCTTTGCCTGCTCTTTGCATGCTCCCAAGATAAACAATAAAACAAACATGCAAACAAAAATGAAACCTAGGTGAATTTGTTTGAAAAGCAGAGCAGATACTTAAATATTTTTCAAAATACTATAATGCTCCTTTATATCCAAGAACCCCTGAAAAAAATGGTCAGTAATTTTACGTTGAATGCCATGAAATTCAACTTCTCTTGTAAAGAGTTGGTATCTCATCGTTCTTGCCAAGACGTACTTAAAAATTACGAAAATCATGTGAGGTTTTGTTGCTGCTGTGATCCACTGTTTTTTTCTATCCCAAATCATTTCTGAATATTAAAAACCTAAATGAGGTCCCTGTTAACAAATCTAAGAGACAGGTTGGCATATAACAAATATGGTTACTTTTTTTAAAGTAACATGAGAATGTTGCCTTAAAATCAAATAGCACCATAAATGAAAGGTTGAGGTATGATTTTTAAAAAAAAACTATTAGATGTCCTTCATTGATGGTTAAAAGTGACCAATTAACATCTGACTGAGTAAATAAATAAAAAATTCTTCCCAACAATAAAGAAACAATGGTTAGAAATGTTATATGACATTTAATACTGTTTCACTGGTTAGCATAGCTTTTCAACGGATAATCAGGGAGCAAGAAACCCCTTTTATGGACTTCCCTCCCTCCCCATCCCCCACCATTTCTTATGCCTGTATACAGTAACAAATTACTACAATGTAAAAAAATCTATTAGTACATTAAAACAGTAATCCAAAAAAATTAAGAAGTGCAAAATGCCATAAATCCAATAAGGTGTAATGGTTAGAGCTGAAAATTCAGTAGCCAGGCCACAAAGACTAAAAACAGATTCCTTTTAAATGCTCTGATCTAGATTGACAAATAACTTTTACTCATTGTGTGAGAACGCTGACGTATAGTGCCAATTAGTGAAACAGCACAGGCACATTTTCCATGTAGTATGTACACCAATCTGCAAATTAGTAAGCATCTATGAATCAAACGTCCGAACAAGTACGAATAACATCTTCACATTAGTAAACTAAAAGAACAGCCTACAAGTCTCACCACCTTGGGAGAGTGAGAGACTTTAGGTTTTAAGCACACAAATTACCTGGGGCTCTATAACAGAGTAAATATATATATATTTATATATAAAACCACAGCTTTAATGGTTTTTTCCTCCTCCGAAACATTTTCTCACACTCATTCAAAAGAGGAAACGGCACATAAACATATATATGTTGAGCTAGAGGAGTTCTTGAGATAGTTTTTGCCTTTAAGCAAATAAAGTACATAGTAGTTTGGAAATGATAAGGTATGTTACCTCCTGCTATTCACTCTAATGTCATATACAAGAAAATACATGTAGCACCAATTTTCGTTTTGGCATTTCTAACCTGAGAAGCTTCTTACCAGGAAAACATGGCAGACAAATTGAAATCACCCTGTCATTAAACACACTACTTCCCTTTCAATACTTTTTGCATTGTGGTTCTCTTTGACAGTACATACTTGGTACGTGCATAAAATGTTTCAACTGTGTTGCTGATTTAAAATCAGTTAACATGAAGCACTTTTAATATTTCTTGGGATTTCTTCAAATGGATGGTTTCTTTGCAATTCTGACTGAATACTCATGGGTATTTTTGAAAGCACACTGTATTCATACTGACATCTAGACATCACAATTCACTGTACAATTAAAAAGGACAGCACATCCCCTCCAGTCCTGCAGTGAGGATCTAGGACCTCTCATCTTGTTTCAAGGTTTGTTCTGCACAGACTGGACAGCAAGCTCCCTCCACCTTCACAGGATTAGCACAACTAGCGGGTGGACATGCTTCAACAAAGCAGGTAAGCTGTCCCTCCTGAAATACAAAACAGAAAGAGATTTTGTTTCAAGTACAATTGAAGTCAAATCAAGTGCTGCATCCCAGGCCTACAGAGTGTGCAATTAGTCTCTTACTGTTTTCAATTATCTGCTTCCTCACTGGAATTTAATATCAATTAGACCCCAACCTCTGGCTAACGTCAATTAAGGTTTTTTTAAAAAACAACTTTTAACTTCTTCATCATTTCAATGCACGAATGCAATGCAAACTTTACTAAAAAGGCTGAAAAGTAATTGAAAGGACATGCAGTACAACTTAAAAAAAAAATACACAGACCAATACAGGCAAATGAAACACACACAAGTCTGGATTTTGCAAGAACAGTAAAATGGTGGTCAGGGTAGTCCTTGGCACAGGCGCATGCACTAATAGCGCAAAGGGCACACCATGCCGAACTTTATGTTGGGAGTTCTTCCCCCTAATTTGTAAAGACTTCTGGCAGAAAAAACCTTCCTCTAAAGTGCATGGCCTTTTTCACACTTGGGATAGGTGGCTGAAGATCAAGTCAGCAGATCTCAAAAGGGCTGTAGCATGCTATTAGAGGGAATGTTGTGGTGGTGGCAGAAAAAGTGGACTAATTGCTGACAATGGCACAGCAAAGACATGTGGACCACAATGCTCCATTGGGAGGAGGTACAAGCAGCGCTCCAGAAGATTTCCATAAAAAGTTGGTTGCAGCTAAAAGCCACTTTGCAGTCAAAGTACAAATACAAGCTGCAAGGGTTGCATCATTAGTCCTATTGTTTGCAACATTTCTCTGGGACTATGCCAAACAACTATTAGGAAGTCAGCTATTAAACTAATATCCCAGGCTCAAAGCATAGCACCAGAATCAAAACCTCAATAAAACCAGATTATTTTGTAAAACCAGATTATTTTGTAAAACTTTCTTTTTTAAAGAACCTGAATGCAATTTCTATGTAATTTCACCAAATACAATTAAAATATTTGAGGGTTATGTGCTGGAATACATTGTTCAGTACCACAATTTCCACTGGTTTAAAAGGTATTGGTGCTGCCATGAAATATCTGCAGTCTTACCTTGCATTTGCAGGTCGTACAGGAATCCTCCTTCCACTCCTCTTTGTTGGAGCGTTCTCTTGCCTTCCCATCAGTGCAGCCAGATTTACGGAGCTGACCTTCAAGTTTTTTAATCTGGAGAAAAATATGAAATAGTCACTAAAGGACATGTTTGGAAATAAAGAGATCACCATCTGCCATAACCAAAGAGGCCAGGAGGATGGGGACAATACAATGTCTAGCTAATGCAGCAAAGGAACACTATAGTGGCACATCATGCATGTTGTAAGTGTGATACAGTATTCTGAAGGACAACAAGGAAAATCATTTATTCCCCATTGCAATCATCCACACTTTGGTGAACACAGATTTCCAGTCGCCCACAAAACTAGACATCAAAACCATTATTTTCCTTGACAGTTTTGTTGCTGAACTCATTTTTCAATATCTGTAGAGTTTTGACAGTCATGGCTCTGTTATTAAAAAAAAAAGGCATAACTTTCTTTTATAATACTCCTGTGAATTGCCTTGGGCATTTTTGGCAAACAAGCTGCAGAGCGAGAAAGCTGATTTTTGGAACTGGCCATTGGCAAATCACGAATTGTGGCAGCTGCTTTTGGTGACTTGAAGAAATACTGGTGGAACCAGGCCATAAAGACTGTCAGTGAGCAGGGCCAAGGATGTTTGGGAGGTGACAAGACCAAAACGTTGAAGGGAAAACTACAACGCTTGCTATCGATGAGAAGGCATTACATCAGCATCTGCATCTTGGAGGACAGAAACTGGAAATCTACCTGAAGAAGTTCAGAGTTTTGAAGAACTTTGTGGCTGGTCGGTGCCATCTTTGCTGAGAGGATCTTTGTTGCATCTGATAATTAACGTATAATCTGTAAACTATATATATTGACCGTGATTAGTCTGTAATTTAATGTTTAATTTATGTTGATTTTGGTTTGATTATTGGAGTCAATTTATGAAAGTGAAATCTTGTCCATTTGGTTTTTCTAGTGGGATCAGTTGGTAAATTCGATTCTTTTGCTTTGTTGATCTTCACGGGGATCATAACAGTAGCAGACAGGAATCTTATGTGGAATCAGTAAACATCTGGCTGCTGATATTGCCCGTAGTAATGTCTAGACCTAAATATCAATGTCTGCATTTGGCACATAATTTGGCTTTGAAAGCAGTTGCAGCATGGTGCCACAATGATCAGCTGGGAAAGAAAGGTGATCTCCAATGTCACCCTTTTTGTCGGGCTATTAAGGAGGACAGTTCTCTTCCTTTAGTTTCACCGCATTAGTTTTAGACAGCTGAGAAACACTGAGACGGTCTCAGACATTTATGAGCACAGGCACCAACTTTGGAAAGGGACCTAGGGGAAAGAAGCAATTTTCTTTACCTTGCTGCACCTGTTTTTTTTTTTGCCACATTCGGTACTGGGGTCCAGTCTGTATTAGGTGGGCAACCTGGATACTTAGATGCTACTGGTTGCCAATTTGGAAATTGGTTCCCCCTAATGTTATTTTTGTACCCACAAAGCATGTGTGATATGGACCAATTTCTTCCCCCCTATATCTGCACTCAGAGATCTCCCTGTTCAGAATCTTAAACCATTTAGCATATGCTTTCTTTCACTGTTTCTTTTCTCCCCAAATATACTGCAACATTTTTCTGCACAGAACTGTGTCTGTACTCTCCGCCACTCCACTATCTGCCTATATGCTCCTGCATTCTTCCTCACAATTTACTATGCCCTCTAATTTGGTTTGAGCAAACTTCATTCCTGTTTCCTCTTGTGCCCATCTCCAAGTCAGTTATGCAAATAGAAACTGAAGAAAACTAGAACCTTTTATCTATAAAGGTATTCCCACCTGATTTTGAAGACCAGCAATAGTTTTCTGTATCTCAGTCACAAAGTCCTGGAAATCATTTATGACAGCATCGTCTTTTTCGGAGACAGATTTTAATGACACGGTTACATTGTCAGTGTGAAATGCATTCATCAGTGAACTGCAAGGAAATGTTCAAAAATAAGATCGTATTAGTAACAATCATAAGTAAACAAAAGCATATTATGCCTAACTAATGTTTCTATTTGCAGCTACTTAAAATAGTAATTTATTCACAATCATACTGATCAAGTTCATACAGTAGGATAATTAGGGATGACAAAAGGCCATTTGGCCCATCTTAGCTTGTCCACACAGAAAGACCTTAAGCTCCCCACTGCTGCATCTAAGTCGAAAATAAAAAAAATACTATCACAAATCTGCATTTCATCCTTGCACAGCACCCATGCTAACCTTCTCCATCACTGAAGTTTTACTGTATATGCTGCCGAAGTTGCCTGAAGTTAGGATAGAACACTTGCAAGATGCAAAGTGAATGATAAAGGTTATTGCTACACCCAAATCAAGGAAGAATGTTGTGGTCACAAAGACATGAGCAACCCATTGATCAACAATTGATGACTAGGTGAAAGAAACTAAACAAAAGAACACTTGTCGGCAGTGTCAAAATATTTAAATTCATGTCAGGGATTCTAGGTTGTAATCTTCAGTGGAAGATTTTTTGAAATGGGGCAAGAATTGAAGAGCAGAAGAAAGCCATTCAGCCCAACTTGCCAGTGCAGGCCCTTTGAAAGAACTATTTAATTAGCCCTACTCCCCTTTGCTTTCCCGTAGCCCAGTAAATTTTTCCTTTTCAAGTATGTATCCAATTCCCTTTTGAAAGTAACTATTGAATCTGTTTCCACCACCCTTTCAGGCAGTGCATTTCAGATCATAAGAAGTCACTGAATAAAAAATTGCCCTCATCACTCCATTGGTTGTTTTCCCAATTACCTTAAATCTGTGTCCTCTGGTTACTGACCCTCCTGCCAGTGGGAGCAGTTTTTCCTTACTAACTCTGTCAAAACCCTTCATAATTTTGACCAGCTCGAATAACTATCCCCTTAATCTTCTCTGCTCCAGTCGCTCACTTAACTGAAGTCCCGCTTCCTCAGTATACCATTCTAGTAACTCTATTATGTTCTTTCTCAAGGCCTTGCATCCTTCCTAAAGGGTGGTGCCCAAAATTGGACACAATACTCATGTTAGGCCTAGCCAGTTGTTTCTAAACTATATAAGTGCATATTTGATCATGGTCTCTTCTGGGCCATTAACAATGGTTCCCCAATCCTAACCTCCCCTAACCATACATCTACTCCATGCTACCTTGAATAAAATGGTAAGCATTACAGTTAAACCAGCACCCTCCTCCTACAACATTCTTCACACGCACTATCTTTCCCTGTGCCTCTACCTCCTGCTGATCACCATGGTGCTCGCCTTTAAACAAACTCCCTCCATGGCAAATGGGAATAGCATCCATCCAGACTCCTGCTTTGGGTGGCACAGTCATCCCAGCAATGGCACAGCAGTATGCACTCATTCAAGGGGGTGACACATAGACATGAAGGTCAGAAATGCAATTTACAGCTCGAGCTAACTAAAATGGATTTCACCACTCTCCAAAATGTCAGCTGCTGTTTTAAAATATGCTAACCAGTACAATAACTAAAAAAAAATGAATTTCTCTTTAAGGGCTTTCTCTTTAAAGTGGCTGCTGCCTTTAAGGCCCCAGAAGCACGTAATCCCCCAGCTCCCTTCATGGCTATACCCAATGGCATACCACCAGAGATAATCTAAACAGATACATTTTCATAAGTCTTTCAATTTTCAAAGAGGACAAGGGGACAGAGCACCAGCTCCAGGAGAAGGCCCACCGCCTTTGCAGGGCAAGTATGGGTAGGTAACAAATGAGGCCTTAGCAGCGCGGCACATTGAGAACATCCGCATAAAAATATTGAAAATTCATGAAGAGAAATCTAAAAAAAAAACTGGACTTTTAAACTCAGACTAGCTGGGAATTAGGAGCCAAACACTGTTAATTTGAAGTTCTTAGAAGTCCACTGCTGTTATTTTATTAATCCCAACTTTCATTGATATTTGAAATGCTTTGCAATTAATTCTCAGTTTTCGACAACCTCCTCATATGCAAACTAATGGAATACGCAATGAAACTCCATTGTCAACTGAAATGAACCTGGAATGTGTCAAGCTTTTCAATTTTCTGAATGGAGACTCGTCCCGGAAGCTGTATTCAGACGAACGTCTGCCACGGAAGTGGTGTGACAGTGCATTGAATTGCCCTCTGGTCCTGCAGTCTGGAGAATAAAATATTATGAAGTAAAATTTTCAGTTCAAAAAATGCACTTACAATAATACTGTAATTTAATACTGAGCCAGATTCAGACACAATAATCCTTCATTAATCTCCTGATTTACAACTAGGATTATTGAAACTTCTAATTCTAGGCTAAGTGCTGTGCCGCACATTCATAGTCCATTCTGAACATTACAGCTAACTTAAAAGAACTCTTAATTTTAAGTAAAAACAAGAAATGCTGGAACCACTCAGCAGGTCTGGCAGCATCTTTGGAAAGAGAAGCAGAGTTAACGTTTCGGGTCAGTGACCCTTCATCTTAATTTTAAGTACTTACCTCTTCTTTCAAGTCAGCTAGTTTCCATGGACTAAAATACTGTTGCCTGCAGTTCTGACTCTGATGATAATCTTGAATTGAGAGTCCTTCAAGTCGTAAAACAAACATGCACGTTGGCCTCAAAAATGACAAGGGAGGCAAGGGAAGAAATTGCTGGGGCCTTGACAGAAATCTTTGCATCCTCATTGGCTACAGGTGAGGTCCCAGAGGACTGGAGAATAGCCAATGTTGTTCCTTTGTTTAAGAAGGGTGGTAAGGATAATCCAGGAAATTATAGGCTGGTGAGCCTTACGTCAGTGGTAGGGAAACTATGAGAGAGGATTCTTCGGGACAGGATTTACTCCCATTTGGAAACAAACAAACTTATTAGCGAGAGACAGCATGGTTTTGTGAAGGGGAGGTCGTGTCTTACTAATTTGATTGAGTATTTTGAGGAAGTGACGAAGATGATTGATGAGGGAAGGGCAGTGGATGTTGTCTATATAGACTTTAGTAAAGCCTTTGACAAGGTCCCGCATGGCAGACTGGTACAAAAGGTGAAGTCACACGGGATCAGAGGTGAGCTGGCAAGATGGATACAGAACTGGCTCAGTCATAGAAGACAGAGCGTAACAGTGGATGTGTGTTTTTCTGAATGGAGGGATGTGACTAGTGGTGTTCCGCAGGGATCAGTGCTGGGACCTTTGCTGTTTGTAGTATATATAAATGATTTGGAGGAAATTGTATCTGGTCTGATTAGTAAGTTTGCGAACGATACAAAGGTTGGTGGAGTTGCGGATAATGATGAGGATTGTCAGAGGATACAGCAGGATATAGATCGAATGGAGACTTGGGCGGAGAAATGGCAGATGGAGTTTAATCCGGACAAATGTGAGGTAATGCATTTTGGAAGGTCTAATGCAGGTGGGAGGGATACGGTAAATGGCAGAACCCTTAGGAGTATTGACAGGCAGAGAGATCTGGGCGTACAGGTCCACAGGTCACTGAAAGTGGCAACACAGGTGGATAAGGTAGTCAAGAAGGCATACGGCATGCTTGCCTTCATCGGTCGGGGCATAGAGTATAAAAATTGGCAAGTCATGTTGCAGCTGTACAGAACCTTAGTTCGGCCACACTTGGAATATTGCGTGCAATTCTGGTCGCCACACTACCAGAAGGATGTGGAGGCTTTGGAGAGGGTACAGAGGAGGTTTACCAGGATGTTGCCTGGTCTGGAGGGCATTAGCTATGAGGAGAGGTTGGATAAACTTGGATTGTTTTCACTGGAACGACGGAGGTGGAGCGGCGACATGATAGAGGTTTACAAAGTTATGAGCGGCATGGACAGAGTGGATAGTCAGAAACTTTTTCCCAGGGTGGAAGAGTCAGTTACTAGGGGACATAGGTTTAAGGTGCGAGGGGCAAAGTTTAGAGGGGATGTGCGAGGCAAGTTCTTTACACAGAGGGTGGTGAGTGCCTGGAACTTGCTGCCAGGGGAGGTGGTGGAAGCATGTACGATAATGACGTTTAAGAGGCATCTTGACTAATACGTGAATAGGATGGAAATAGAGGGATACGGTCCCCGGAAGTGCAGAAGGTTTTAGTTTAGGCAGGCATCAAGATCGGCGCAGGCTTAGTGGGTCGATTGGCCTGTTCCTGTGCTGTACTGTTCTTTGTTCTTTGTCATAGTTTAATAGAATTATTTTGTTGTAGCTCATTTATCATTTGCCTTTGACATACTAGAAGGCAAATTCCCAAGTCTCTCTTTCCCATACAACCTTGACTTTATGGGCAGCATCTTCCTTCCAGGGGCAGAAAATGGATGTTGGGACTGCTTCTGGGTCCCAATCACGACCCCAAGGGGGTAGCAGTCACAACTCCCAATTTTCTGAGTGGCAGACTGTTAGTTGGCTAGCGAGCGGGTTGGGTTGCCAATTAGCAGCTCGGGGGTGGAAACAGAGATGGGACTGAAAGTGAGTGGGCCGAATTTAAACACACCACAGCAGCCACAGTAGTGGCTGATGTTTCACTGCATTTCTTGCTGGAATAAAGATGGAGCAGGAGAGGCAGAGGCCTGGAACCTACGGCAGGACTGCCCCTTGTTTTGTTGATGCTGACCTGGAGGGCCTCCTCAAGGCAGTGAGGGAGAGGAGGGAAGCAGGAGGATCCTAGACCAAGCGGGCCTGGATTGAAGTCGCCAATACAGTCAGCAGAGAGCGTCGTCCACATAATCTGGGTCCAGTGCAGGAAGAAATTCAATGACTATTCACTCTGGCAAGGTGAGTGCAATGCCGAACCCTCAGGACAGGCCTCTGGGTATTCAACCTCCAGCAGACACATCAGCTGAAGAACCTGGGGTCGCATGCTGCTCCTGAACATGGGAGAAGTGTGTGTCCAAGGTACTTACTGATCCCTCAGCAAGGCTCTGATTCATAGTGCTGTTGAGGACCTACCAACACTGATACATGCAGCTTATGTATATAAGCCGCTGGCATTGGCCACAGAGGCCAACAGTGCCCGATCTCTGTCTTTTTTGTCCTTTCAGGAGAATTGGGCTCATAACGACCACGAGAGGGCCCAGGCGTTAGGAGGAGTTCCCTACATACAGGTTATCACCACAATGGATAGCCAAGGAGATCTCCAGGGTCACTGACCAAGAGCAATTTTGGGAAGGCAAGATGGGCATCCCTGGTGAACAGAGATTGTAATGCATACATTAAGGGGCTGCATCGCACTCCAGCCATCCGACAGCATGCTGAACACTGAGCTGCATTGGGAAGCTTCGGCATTACAGAGGCTTCTGCTCTCCAAGGCTAGTGAACTATTCTTGTGTCTCCCACAGATGCTGATATCCAGATCTAACTCCTTCACCATCACCGCACCAAGCGCTGCCAGAGCAGAGCTCAAACCAACACTGTCACACCTTACATGCGCACACTCTATCAGTGCACAAAGTCACTTTGGTGGGTCCTTGCATTCTATTTGAGAGGGTGGCACAGGGTGATAAGCACCTGACAAGTGCGCAGGAGGAGGTGCAAGAGGCAGAGGTGGGCAGTGCCCCTCGGAAGATGGAGGACAGACACAGCCCTGCTCAGCTGGGCACAGATGCAGGGCCTCAGGAGTCACTGGAAGGAAAGCTGTACTTATAACAGCAACAACAGATGTGCTCCCACATGAGTGCGCAGTCAAGGACTGAGAATGGAGGAGTCCATCAAGCTCATATTAGCCACCATGACTCAGGACTTGGAGCACATGAGCTCCTCCATTGTCACAGTGACCAACCTCATGGAGAGTCATATGCGGCAATTCTTGGAGTGCACGCAGAAGCTGTGCGCTGACATTCACAGGATGCATTTCACACTATGTAGACTTGACCGGTCAGTGGCACTGATGGCGCAAAGATGTATGGAGGGGATGCCAGCTGCACCCCAGCTGATTCTCCTCTCCTGTCATCCAAGGACTGAGGCTGTCACTGAAGAGGATGAATGCGCCACTCCTCAGGGGGCCATCAGCAGCAGCAGCCTCCTTGGCCCCTCTGACTGAAGGAACATCTGTGCAGCAGCCTCTGGAGGTGCCCCCACTTAAAAGCCTGCTAACCGACCCGACCCCGACGTCGTGTCGGGTTCGGGTCAGGTCGTGGCGCACTTCCGAGTCCGGCATTCGGGATCCGGTTGGGTTTCCTTTGCAGACCTTTACCCCCACTGACACCTCCACATCAAGGACAACTGCCATGTGCATCTCGGCTGCAAGCAAAGACACATGAGCAGGCTGCCTCCACCTCCTGAGGTCACAAGGTGAACACCGTGTCGCACAGTGAGCCCTGGGATGTCCATCACATGTAACTGTGCATTTTTTGAGCACCATGTAAATATTGACACACGCAGCCATATATGTGAGTTTCCTTTTATGAATGGCAGTACAGAAAAAGAGGGATGAAGGAGATAAAGAGTCTGTGAACGGTGGCAGTGAAACCTTTGCACAGAGGTGCATCAATCGTTGGTGGTAAGAGTTGAGCTGTTCCAGGCTGCATCTTCAATGGAAGTGTTCTCGCAGGCATTTCAAAGTGAGTTTCATACTATGCTGCTCCTCCTGGGTCAGAGGGACTCAGCTGAAACGAGCCTGAATCAGATGATCCCTGACGTTAATGGCATCCTGATGAGACCCTCGAGCCCCGTACCAGGCCTAGTCTCATTCCTGCACAGCCTGGTACCTCTGTGTTATGCATCTCCTGTATCATCTTCCTTCTCTTCCTCCAATGAGCTGTGTCCATCCAATGCTTCACCCTCTTCAAGGTCCACATCTCTCTGGAGGGCCACGTTATGAAGGACAGACAAACATACGAATTAAGTGCAGAAGTAGGCCATTCGGCCCCTCGAACCTCTTCTGCCATTTGATAAGATCATGGCTGATCTGAATGTGGCTTCAACTCCACTTTCCTGTCTGCCCCCCATAACACTTTACTCCCTTGTCTATCCAACTCAGCCTTGAATAAATTCAATGGCCCAGCCTCTACTGCTTTCCGGGGAACAAGATTCCACAGACTATCGACCCTCAGAGAAAGAATTCTCCTCCCCATCTTAAATGGGAGACCCCTTATTTTTAAACTGTGTCCCCTAGTCTCGCCTATAAATGGAAACGACTTTCCAGCATCCACCCTATCAAGTCCCCTCAGGATCTTATATGTTTCATAAGGTCACCTCTCATTCTTCTGAACTCCAATGGGTATAGGCCCAACTTGTTCAACCTTTCCTCATAAGATAAGCCCTTCATCCCTGGAACCTTTTCTGAACTACTTCTAATGCAATTCTACCCTTTCTTAAGTAAGGAGACCAAAACTGTACTCTAGATGTGGTCTCACTAAGGCCCTGTACAGCTGTAGCAAAACTTCCCTACTTCTATATTCTATTCCCCTTGCAATAAACAATAGCATTCATTTGCCTTCCTAATCACTTGCTGTACTTGCATACTAATTTTTTGTAAATCACGTACCAGCATACCCAGATCCCTTTGCATCGCAGAATTCAGCAGTTTTTCTCCATTTAAATCATATTCTGCTTTTCCCACATCATACTTCATCTGCCAAAGTTTTTCCCATTCATTTAACCTATCTATATCCCTTTATAAGCTCTTTATGTCCTCTTGACAATTTACCTTCCTATCTATCTTTGTGTCATCAGCAAACTTAGCAACCATACATTCGGCCCCTTCATCCAAGTCATTGATATAGGTTGTAAATAGTGAGGCACTCCACTAGTTACATCCTGTCAACTGAAAATGGCCCATTTATCTCTATTCTCTGCTTCCTGTTAGCTAACCAATCCTCTATCCATGCCAATGTTACCCCCTACACCATGAGCTCTTACTTTGTGTAGTAACCTTTTATGTGGCACCTTATCGAATGCCTTTTGGAAATCCAATTATACCCCATCTACAGGTTCCCCTTTATCCATGTTGCTTGTTACTTCCTCAAAGACCTCTAATAAATTAGTCAAACATGATTTTCCTTTCAGAAAACCATGTTGACTCTTCCTGATCGCATTATGGTTTTCTAAATGTCCTGCTATAACCTCCTTAATAATGGATTTATTGCTGAAAATAGAGACATGTTGTTGAAGCTTTTCATCTTGCACTCATCAGAACAATCCGCAAGAATACAATGTAAGGGAGAACAACAACTTTATACTGCATGAGAAGACAGTGCTGATTGGTTGGCAAATGAACTCTGATTGGTTGGAGATTTTGCCATGGAGAATGCACATGTTTACGGTGACTGACAGTTTGAAATACAAACCAGGCAGTTTGACTCTGATTGGTCAAGGCATTGCCCTGAGGAATGAACCAGTGAATGTCTGTCACTTATTTTGTTTAGCTGAACATGTCTGTACATGTTCTTTCTGTCTGCAAGGAACAGGGCCCTGTGTATTAATACATGTAGCTTCCAGTTCGCACAAATGCGTCACACCACGAGCCCGACTAACAATCTTAAATTGGCTGTCAGCAAAATTCTTAGCACACTGAGGATTATTTAGCAAATGTTGTCTAATCGCCGAATCACATCTAATGTTGGATACGGTGTTTTGAGTTTTGCAAGCATGGGCTGATTGGGTACGGCCTGTACCTTGCCCGTTGCAAACAGCGGAAGGGACATATTGTTTGATACGATCCGTCAATCTTTGGAACTTACGGCCTATATACCTAGCACCGCACTGACATTGGAATTCAAATATCACATTACTCATTTGTGCGAAAGGCAGGATGTCTTTTTGGCTTGACGGCAGCATTGTTAGTGGCAAACACCACACGTGTTGCTACTGCATAGTAGCAGTGTGAAACAGCTAGCTTCAACTGTTGCTCAAATTTTTGGGATACATTACCCTTCTAGGGTAATTTGAGGTAGGCTGGACACTTTTCAGGGCTGAAAATGATGGCCTTAGGCCTGTTCATTGGTTTGTGCAATATGCAGCGAGAAATGATCTGATCAGGGTAGCCACTGTTATGCAGGATGTCATTGATTTGCCCTATTTCAGCATCAAGCTTGCATGGTGAGCAAATGGCTCGGGATCTATTTACGAGGTTGCCGATAAGACCAATCTTATAGCATGTGGAGCTGTAAGAATCCCAATGTGTGTATTGACCAGTGAAGGTAGGTTTGTGGAAGCTGTTTGGCAACACAATTACTGACGTCACTAAACACACAACAAATCTCTCTGATCATGTGCTCTCAAAGTGAGGAGTTTGTTCTTGCACATGGTTTCAATTTTGGTGTGCCTTCATCCCAAATCAAATGGGAAAAGGTATTTGCTGAGTTTGAACTCCTCTACTCCCAAATTCCCAACCACAAACCAGAGTCCACTGAAGACGCCAAATCCTTGAAAGCTCGCCTAGCTGACCTAGTGCACGCAAATTGCAGGATTCTTTACGACAGGTCTGATTTCCACATGCAATGTGAATGTCTGACAGCATTGCGAGGCCTTAAACCCAACCCGGACATACGCATCAGTAAACCAAACGGATGGGAATAGTCATCCTTAGCAAGTGTGACTATATCAACGAAATGCATGCCATTCTTAATGACGGGTCCAAATTCGTATCCATTGGACCTGACGCTCAACATGATTGGAATGCCTTAGAGAGATACAACACTGAAACAGGCCCTTTGGCCCACTGAGTCTGTGCTGACCAACAACCACCCATTTACATACTAATCCTATATTAATCCCATATTCCCTACCACATTCCCACCATTCTCCTACCTACCTACACTAGTGGCAATTTACAATGGCCAATTTACCTATCAACCTGCAAGTCTTTGGCTGTGGGAGGAAACCGGAGCACCCGGCGGAAACCCACACGGTCACAGGGAGAACTTGCAAACTCCTCACAGGCAGTACCCGAACCCGGGTCACTGGAGCTGTGAGGCTGCGGTGCTAACCGCTGCACCACTCTGCTGCCCTAAAGCCTTACTCGAAAGTAAGCTAAAGAAATGGCTGCTGGACTTGTGTAAGAGCAATGAGCTGCCGGGTGGTATACATGACAGGCTTAGTCCTCATGGCTCGCTGCGTCCGCGTATGCAAGGGCTGCCCAAGACACAAAAAGTCATGTCCCTCTATGCCTTATCTTATCTAAGACCGGTTCTGCACATGAATTGGTCAAACGGTTGGGCGAATTGTTACAATCAGTTTTGAGCAAGTTCTCCACGGTGAAGGATTCCTTCACATTTGCGAAGATCATGCAGGACTTGCATATCGATAGCAATGCCGTGTCCATGTGCTCATTTGACATTGCTAGCCTATTCACTATGTACCATTTAAGGAAGCCATAGATATTTGCGCTGCAGCACTATATCATGGCGATCGAGATCCACCCCCATTGCGTGAATCAGTATTCATTGAACTTATGGAATTCGACAACTCGTGCAGTTGAGTTCAATTTTAACGACACCATGCATGTCCAAATAGATGGTGTTGCCATGGGATCCCCTCCAGGCCCAGCTCTCGCAAACATCTTTGTTGGGTTCCATGAGAAACGTGTCTTTGAGGGAATGACACCTAACCACCTACCTCTTGCATATTTCCGATAGTCAGATGATATGTTTGCTATATTGCTACATGCAATAATTTTCTTACATGTCTTAATGGGCTCCATCTGCGCTCAAATTCACCTTTGAAATGGAGCAGTCAAATGAACACCCTTTCCTTGATGTACTAGTTGAGAAATCTGCTAAGGAGTTCTCTACCACGGTCTCCACAAACCTACCATCACTGGTCAATGTTACACGCGCTAGAACACTGGCCTTATTGGCAACCTCGTAAATAAAGCCAAGCCATTTGCTCACCATGCAAGCTTGATACTAAAATAGGGCGAATCAAAGACATCTTGCATGACAATGGCTATCCTGATCATATAATTTTTGACTGTATATCGTGCAAACTTATGAATGGGCCTAAGGCCATCATTTTCAGCCCTGAAAATTGCCCAGTCTACCTCAAATTACCCTGGAAGGTAATGTATCCCAAAAATTTGAGCAGCAGGTGAAGCTAGCTGTTGCACGCTGTTACTATGCAGTAGCAACACGTGTGGTGTTCGTCACTAACAGAATGCTGCTGTCAATCCAAAAAAGACGTTCTGCCTATCACACATGAGTAACGTGACATATGAATTTCAATGCCAATGTGATGCTAGGTATATAGGCCTTACGTCCCAAAGACTGGCGGATTGTATCAAACAAGATGTCCCATCCGCTGTTCGTAATGGGCAAGGTACAGGCCGTACCCAACTAGCCCATGCTTGCAAAACTCAAAACACAGTGTCCAACATTAGATATGATTCCACGATTGGACAACATTTGCTAAATAATCCTCAGTGTGCTAAGAATTACGTTGACAACCAATTTAAGATTGTCTGGAGGGCTCGCAGTATGGCGCATTTGTGCGTACTGGAAGCTACATGTATTAATACACAGGGCCCTGTTCTTTGCAGACAGAAAGAGCATGTACAAACATTGCACTTGTTTCAGCTGAACAAAATAAGTGATAGCCGTACACTGGTTCATTCCTCAGGACAATGCCTTGACTAATCAGAGTCAAGCTGCCTGGTTTAAATTTCAAACAAAGCTTAGCAGTTAACTGTCAGTCATTGTAAACTGGTGCATTCTCCATGGCAACGCCTCAACCAGAGTTCACTTGCCAACCAATCAGCACTCTCTTCCCATACAGTATAATGCTGTTGTTTTCCCTTACATTGGTATTCTTGCGGATTGTCCTGATGAGTGCAAGATGAAAAGCTTTGCCAACATGTCTCTATTTTCAGAAATACTCAAGTTCTGTACTAACAAACAACTATTAATAATGGGTTATAGCATTTTTGATACAACAGGTGTTAGGCTAACTGGCCTATAGTTTCCTGCTTTCTGTCTCCCTCCTTTCTTGAATAGTGGTGTTACATTAGCTATTTTCCAAACCGCTGGGACCTTTCCAGAACCTAGGGAATTTTGGAAGATTACATCTACCATCTCTGCAGCCACTTATTTTAAGACCTTAGGATGCAGGCCATTGGGTCCTGGGGACTTGTCAGCCTGTAGCTCTAATAGTTTTCCCAGTACCTTTTCCCTGGTGATTGTGATTGTTTCAAGTTCTTCCCTCCCTTTTATCTCTTATTTTTCAAGTATCTTTGGGATTTGTTTGTGTCTTCTACAGTGAAGACTGACACAGAATACCTGGTTAATGCTTCTGCCATTTCCCAGTTACCCATAGTTAATTCCCCAGACACACACTCTTCAGGACAAACGCTCACTTGAGTTAATCATTTCCTTTTTAAATACTTGTAGAAACTCTTACTATCTGTTTTTATATTTCTAGCTAGCTGTCTCGCATACTCTAATTTCTCCATTTTATAATTTACTCTTTGCTGGTTTTTAAAATCTGTCCAATCTTCTGATCTATCATTAATCTTCGCTGAATTGTACACTTTTTCTTTCAATTTGATACTATCTTTAACTTCCTTAGTTAGCCACGGATGGTGTGCCCTTGTCCTACAGTCTTTCTTTTTCACTGGAATGTGTCTTTGCTTAGAGATGTGAACTATCTCGTTAAATGTCTGCCACTGCTTCTTTACTGTCTTATCTTTTAACCTAATTTCCCAGTTCACACTGGCCAACTCTGTCTTCATACCCTCTTTATTGCCTTTATTTAAGTTTAAAACAATAGTCTTAGACCCACACTTCTCACCCTCAAACAGAATGTGAGCACAGCAGATCATCACCATGCACAAGACCCTTGCAGGTGTGTACTGCAGGGCACTATCAGCCCAGTCCAGGCACCGGGATCGCATCTTCAGAAGCCTGATGGCCTGCTCAATGGTTGTCCTGGTGAGTAGATGGCTATAGTTGCAGCGCCTCTATGCGGGTTCTTCTGGAGGGGTGAGTAGCCATCTCTTCAAGGGATATCCCTTTCCCCCTATAATCCAACCACAGTGTTAGAGGGATGGAATGAAAATCTGAGGCAGCCTGGACTGGCGGAGGATGAAGGAGTCATGGCAGCTGCCAGGAAAGCGAGTGCACACATAGAGGAAACTCTTGTTGAGGTTGCAGACGCGTTGAACGTTGAGGGAGTGGAAGCCCTTCCCGTTGATGGATCTCACTGGGTGGTTACTAGGTGCCTTGATGCCCACATGGGTGCAATCGATGAGGACCTGCACCTGGAGGAATCCAGCAATGGAGGTGAAACCCACTCTCCACTGTGCCTGCGAGGCCCCACCTGTTTAGAATTGCATGTATTGCCCAGTTTTTGCAAATAGAGCATCAGTGATCTGCAAGTTGCAGTGGTGTGCAGCCGTTTACGAGATGCCACTAAGATCCATGGCTGATCCTTGGAGGGAGCTAGAGGTGAAGAAGTCAAAGTCACAGCAACTTTTATGGCTACGGGCAGGGCATGGCGAACAGTGCTGCGAGATTTGAAGTCTTCCACGACGAGGACACAAATCTCTGTGACCATCTGCCTGGAGAGTCGCAGTCTCTTCCAGCATGTTCTTGGTCATCGGCAATAGATCCTATTCTGAGGATATGACCTCCACTGCCTTCCTGCCCCTCGCCCTTCTTCTGTACTCTCCTGATGCCTGAGGCTCTGCCTTTCCTGTGGCGGATGTTGCTCCTCTTTGTCACTGGACCTGAAAATTGAGAGTTGTGCTCCGATTGCCAACAGCTTGCTTCCTTATGCTCAAGTGGCCTCCCAATTGTGTTTGGAAGCCTTGCACCTCCTCATTTGCCCTCGCTATGCCAGCAGGGTGACGACACCCCACGCTGCCCAAGCACTTGCTGACCACTCTCCCTGTACTCTCTACACACCCGATGGCAACTATATGCCAATGGCATCCCCTCTCTGCATGGTTCTCCCTGGGATGGCCACGACTGGCTTTCCGTTGTGTATCCGACTCCATGCCCCTGGTCTATCCCACACCAAGTTTTCAGCCAGTGCACCCCTATCAAAGTCTGAATATGACCCTCACCGAGCTCTTTAATACCCTTAGCGTTATTACCGAATGGGGTGGGTTCTCAGCGTGTCCTCCCCTGCCCTGGTGGAATACTGGCACCAGGAATGGCAACGGGGAACCAGCACACCTGGTGACATTTTCACCCCGCTTGTCTCGGTTCTCGACCCTGGCAGGACCTAAAAATCCAGCCCTATATCTTTCCAGTTCATCTCTTGCTGTATTTTAGATCAATACAATAACCTAAGACTGATCATTTGGACAAAATAAGTTTTCAGCACTGAAATGCATTAGTTAATTGCAATAATTTGTTAATTTCAATAATTAATCTAAGTGATGTGATCAGGAACTTTCAACAGGGTGTTAAATAACTTCTCAAGAAGAAATGAATTTCATTTATACCATTATTGTGAGTGGCAAATCAAAAATGTAATCAGACCAGGAAATTTATCGACATGTTCAGTCACCTTCACATTGAAAGTGAGATACAAGTATGGGTAGCCTGAATATGTCAGGTTTTAAAGAAGCCTAAGGCATGATAAGTACCTTTTGAAGCAGTAGTTTGCTCATTAGTGGTTAGAACACATCAGCACAAAAATCATTTAAAGCTAGCTCACCATTCTATTTCTCCACTTGTAAAAGTCTCTTTTACTTTTAGTTATTTTACTGTCTCCTTTTAACATGAATGGTTTTTCAATAAGTTATTTATTCACTTGGCTTCATGTCTCAAACTTCATGATTTTTTTTAAGCTTTGGCATCAACACCTTCCTGTCGTTTAATAATGAATGTTCTACTTGCATAATATTTCTTGCTGCTGAACACAAGATGATTCCAGTTAGATCCCTGTTAAACCTGAGCCAGGCTTTAAAAATAATAAAGGATCAGGGGTCTGCTGGAATCTGCTTCACAAGAACACAAGAACATTTGTACAGTCCCGCAAAATTGGACTCGACTGGAAATGGGACTGGCCTGGCTTCCCAATTACTTTACAAATAGGGCACTAGGGAGTACACAAGTCTGAACATGTAGGTGTGGTAAAATGTTTTTAGAAATGTGCAACTTTCACACATTGGGGACATTTTAAAACTGGTAGCCAACATTTTCCGGCATAAGCAACATTTTTGGGCTTTAAAAGGAAACAAAATAAGCTTTCTGATGCGTTTCTAAAATTGTTAGCAACTGGGTAACTAGTACAAATAAAAAGAGTCAAATGTTACGTTCATGAAAAGGTACCGAGAATGTTACGCCACTGTTGTATCTGGTGTCTGTCATAGGATAGGTTTTTGAACAATATAATTTCCTCTACTCAACACCAAGGTGCCTCAACAGACTGAAGACTCCTTCCCATTGTACCGGCATTTCATAAACCAAGCATCCTTGTAACTTGAGATTTCCTAATATAGTGCCAAACTGCACTGATTGATGAGTAGTTTTGTACTGTGGGCTTGCCTAAAAAACACTAGTCGTAATATCCCCAATCTCATTTCATAAAAGACTTTTGCAGCAGACAGAGAACATGACACTGCCACATTTGTGCTGCTATGAAGCTGATGCTACATTGACAATGTAAGCCATGAACCATGGCCCAACATGACTTTGGAGCAAAGCAGAGCAAGACTTCCCAGAGGATCTGCCTCACACCACTTCAATTTGACACCACATGGCACATAAATCATTTTACCAACTGCTTCAAGAGGTGGGTCAGATGCTGTGGGCACTTTGTAAATCAACCTAACCTCAATTTAACTCTTTGGAGAGCAGGAATTTCTCCCTCACTGCTTCATAACATTCACATTATGAAATGTTGTGAAGAGAAACATCCCACACTTGGCACACATCACTCTCTCCAGGGCAAGAACCTTACTATTCCAGCCATAGCTCTACCCAGCTGGAACCCAAACTGCACCCAGACCCAACATTTATTGCAGTCTGGCCTAAATTTAAACCCAGTTTCACAAGGTGAAATGACAACACTTTAACCCATCTCAACCATAGACCTGAATAATCATTTTGAATTAATCCACACAAATATATCTGCAGACCACTGAACATGCTGAAATAGCAGAATACATCATTTTTGACAAGCTCTTCTCTTGCTATGCCACATCAAGTGATGTGATGTGAAACTGCAGGTCCAAATTAATTAGTGATGGCAAAAGCAGGAAAGTGCAACTCAAAAAAAAAATGTAAAACAAAAAAATGTATATTACTGCAAGTCATAAGGCTTCTTGCTCTCTTGGTAACTGCACTGGACTAAGACAAACAGGAGGGAAAAGTTGCAGGTTCAATTCTTGGTCCGTGCTAAGTTACTGATCTCAGCCAAAGCAGAGGTAGGGTTTCTACAATTAGTATTAGAGTCCTGGATATCTGCCAAGTTTCCGGCTCCTAATCACAATGACACAACCTCTGGTAAAAGTCCAGGTGTGGACAGCAAGTGAGCATTTGAACGTGTTAAACTGTGCCGCCCTCTTTCCCTGCCACTATGCTTGAATAGCTTGCTAACACCCACTTGTCAAGGGTTACACATACAAGTAGGTCACTAAGATGTGCTATCAAGAGAACCTGAGTGCTGTGGGATCTTATCCCATCATAAGTCTGCCCCTTCAGGGGAAATAAAACTGAAAGAGGATCAAGAGAAGCACTGGAAAAGGTTAAGAGAAGCAGAGCAAGAGTAAGTTGGGAAAAGTGGGGGAGGGAATAGACTAAATGACTGATGTGAGTTGAAAATGTTGACTTTTCAGACACCCAGTGGACTCTGCAGCGGTGCAAGACAGGAACCCTTAAAATATTTTTAAACAGATTTGGAAACAAAGTAAATGCCTGGTACACTCTGAGAGTTCACTTCTCTTTCGACATACAGAAACGCTTAAAAGTGCATCTTGCTTTCAAACCCTTGGTACTTAGAGATCTCATAAATGTTATACGAGGTAGGAAATAAAATTGAACTTTAGTAGAAATTTGGTTAGCTTAGTGTGACTTTTTTTTTTGGAAACAAATGCCCAAATTCATAAAACATTGTTATTTGAGCAGACAATACCACTGGATAATAACTACAGAAAATGGCATGCATTCATGTAGTTGTGTCCTTCAACTGGTCTTGGTTCAAGTTGAGGTGAGGCAAAGAAAGAAACTTGGTCGCTCTTTGGCAGAACACTAAAATGGAATGTTAGTCACGAGAAATAGTTGTGGTCAGTAGATTTGGGTCCATTGCTTGTACCAGAAATGAATTAGAAACAGTATCTGCAGTGTTATGAAAGCAAAAAAAAAAAGTTAATGCTGGGAAATGGATTTTTTCTTAAAAGCGAGAAATTCAGAATGCTTCTGAAAGGAAGTTCTGAAATGTTGACCAATGTTTCTATTTTAGATGTTGACCCAACAGTATACTTCTCGCATTTACAGTTTCTGTTTGGCTAAAGAATAGTAAATAAGAAATGAGTAACTAACTTCTGGCAGAAATGAAGCAGATAAATTAGATCTCAGATATTTTTCACATAAGCAGAGAGTGGGGTCGACAATAAATCCTTTCCATGAGCGCAAGGAGGAGATTAAATCCTAAAAGATGAGTTCTTAACCTGCTGCATGTGTCCATGTTTCCATTTTCATTTTGGTGAGTAGCAGGCTGTATGAGTGTCCCGGTTTGGAGAGATGGACGCTTCATTCACATATTTAACTCAGGCTCCCACAGTGCAACCGGGAGCCCAATTTAAATTAAACAGTTGTTGTTCAGGTTGCCCAGGTTTCGGGAAACCCAGCAGCGGACTGGAGGTGGGAGCCACTGGCTTCAGCAGGTGAGTGATTTTTATAGCACTCCTTGTGGGCCAGGAGAAGAAAGAATGCTCCTCCAGCCCCTCAAAGAAATCTTCAACTTCCCCACTGCATTACAACATCTCTTCTCAGTCCCCCACCATCTGATCTCAGCATCACCCCCCACCCCACCCCCATCCCAAGCCCTGGCCTGCACCCTGTTCCACACTGGGCGACCTCCTCTCCCCCATCTTAAATGCCTGATCTCCAGCATACCCCACAATTGACCTTCACTCCAATCCAACCCACCCTACAACTGACCACACTCACCAATCTCGGCAATCGACCCCCTTCCCCAACACCCACCCCTGATCCACAGTCTGTCCTGCGATCATGATTCCTGGGGACCATTCTGTCTTGTCCCAAAGGACCCCACACCCCCACCCCAGCTGAGGCCTCCTCCCACTGATTTCCTCACTCAGCAGCTGACCCAGCCTGTCAATTTGGCCAGCTTCTGGACAGGAAACAAAAGAAAAAAAATTTAATGAGGGCCTGGCAGGACCTCCATGTCCCCAGCCTCACAAGGTTTCTCCCACACCCTTCCGAACTCCCTGTAAATAGCGGGGCCAATAGCTCCAATTTATAAATACCAACTGTTCATATTTATTGTGAAGCATTTCTGTCAAGAAAGACAAATGTGCAGTTTGAGGATCTATGCACAGGTTTAATTCACACCCTTATGCTTTAGAGGGAATCTGACACAAACACTTCCCTACAGCTTCATTGTTTTGCAGGCAAGCTATTGCAATGTCAGTGAGTGCAAGCACCTCAGTAAAGCACATTTCAAACATATTTCCCTTTCATCACCCACACAGATGCACACTGGCCAGCTGCTTTCGTCAACCAAAATAAAACTGATATATCTGAAAGCCCAGCTTCAATAAATAACCACATTCTAAAGAACAATCTTGAGAAAAAATCTAAATTTCCATAGCGACCATGGGAAACCAAGACAAATTTCTTTACATCTTTTGTCAGTCATACCCTAGCAAGTGCCAGATGATGACTAGACAGCAGAATAAACAAATGTAAAATATATCGCTCAGAATAACTTGTGCTCTAAACAACTAAAGCTGTGTAAAATTCACACACAAGTTATGCATAACACAGAAATTTCTTTAAAAATCTACCCAACAAAAAAAAAAGTGGTTTTGGACGGCATCAGTAGAAAATATGTCACTGTTGATTGAGGCCATTCTGGAAGGCATTAACTCCACTGTACAGTATTTGAGTCATTACTTATAAGTGCCAGGCCTCCACATAAATCATATCCATGTACACTTTGAAATGGTTTTGTGGTAGTAAATCTAATGGCTTGACTGTATGGTTCTAGACATTCTCTCCACCTCAGTGCCTCTCGGGTTGGATGTATACTGGAGGTTTCATTACATGACTTCCCACTTCCAACCACTCTGCCCCCATGCTCCTGCAATTGGTCACTCACACATCCATCCTCACAGGCTATTTCCCAGGCTATTGCATAGCAGTAATAATAATAATAATTCTTGACTATCAGTCAAATAAGGCTTTTATTCCCATCTCCAATTTTTTATAACTAACGAACAGAAGCGTTCAAAGAAAATGGAAAAAAATCACTATTAAAAATTTCCCTCTGAATCTTCACACGGGTTGCTTGCAGCAATATCTGGGAGATTCATTTTTAATCCCTGGTAACTCTAGGACAACCTCTCCAAAGCCCCCCTATTTACAGGGAGTTTGGAAGGGTGCGGGAGAAACTTTGCGAGGCCAAGGACACGGAGGTCCTGCCAAATTTGATTACACATTTCTTATGTGAGGAGTTATTGTTACTGCCAATATCTAATTAGAAATCAGGAACAGCCACAATGATACCTGCTTGAAATGGACACTGTGATTGTAAATGTGCCTCCACGTGCTGTTCTCCAAGTTTCTGAAAGATGGTCTGAATAACACTTCAGACATTGGAATGTAAATCAGCCAACTAGTTTTAACTGCTCCACTAGGTGGAGGACCCCCCAGGAACTGTCTTGAGCTGCTTCAGAATGAGCAAGTCATTCCAAAAATAAGAGGTGTGGGTGATCACTGTAATATTAAACTTCCATTGTCTCAAGGATTGGATAAATGCTTTATTTGAATTCTAACCCATATCCCTAGAACTGCTGGCCTGTGAATTTAATTCCTTTTGAGCTAATCACAATTTGATTCTTGTGTGGCAAAATCATCAGAAATGTCAAAGTATTTTGATTAGTAATCTTTAATGTTAGATCAACCTTCTGCTGACCTTTGCGGGCAAGAAGGGAAGATTAAAAGCCTGCTTGGGTATAAAATAGAAGCCCAACCCAGGCCCGGCCCGACCACAGCCAACCCGAACCCGACCCGGGCTCGAGTCCTTTAATTTTTTTTTGCGCCCGGCCCGATCCAACACGAATATCGTTTATCCATTCCGGCAGCAGGCTATTCTTGCAGATGGAGTTGCGGGGAATCATGGGTGGGCCTCATCCCGTGAGTTTCTGGAGGCAGCACTGTCCAGCCCGACCCCACCAGAGTCCAAATGCTGGACTCGGAATATAGACCCGACCCGAACCTGACACACGTAGTTGGGTCTAGTCGGGCTCGGGTCGGGTAGCCAGGCTTTAGGGAAGATTAATATCTCTTTCCCTCTCCACCCCGCTAGACCCCACCAAGTCCAAAGTTGAACAGGAGATGCATAGGGGCAAAGCAAGGGGTGGAATCCTGGCTTCAGTGGCATTGCATCCGATGGAAGAACAAAATGAACTATGTTGACCTCTGAGTACCACAGACTATTTACTTCTCGGTGTTCTCAAGCTCCAGGGGCACCAATGAATTTATTTATCAGCACTGTGCTTTTGAGTTTTGATGCTGCAAAGTGATTGAAGTATTGCACTCGTCACATCTATGAATAGCAGGGCCAGCAAATTGAAGCATTAACATTAAAATATTAAAATTATGTTTTCAGAAAAGTACATTTTAGTGCTACAGGATTAATATTGCAATCATAAAATGCCAGCCTTGGCTCAGTGATAGTACATTCATATCGAAGTTTGAAATCATGGAACTCAGGCCCCATGAGAAAAAACTGAGCACCAACTAGGCTGACATTTCAGCACAGTATTGAGGGAGAGCTGCGCTGTTGGAGTTGCCATATTTCAAGTGAGCCATCAAACTGGTTTTAGAAAGGCCTCGGTTTCTCTTTCAGTTGGATGTAAATGATCCCAACTATTGTTCAAAAAGGAGCAGGAGAATTCTCCTGGAGCTCTGGCTAACATTTTCCCCTCAACAAACACTGCCAAAGACAGATTGTCTCATCATTATCTCCACAATTTATTGTGGGATCTTGCAGTGCACAAATTGGCCACCATTTTCTCTTGCATTACGACACTTGGCCCACTTCAAAATTACTTTGTTATCTGTGACGGGTTGTAGAACATCCCAAGGTTGTGAAAGGCGCTGCGTAAATGCAAGCTCTTTTCTTTCTTTAATAAAGTTCTCGTTGACATCCCAGCAGCTTTATCAATGTGATATTCATTGTTATTTCAGCTACAAAAACATCCAGTCCTGGAAGATATTTATTTCCTCAGAACTGTCTTCAACATGAGGTTCATAACAGCCTCACAGATACTGGTGTCTGGCTTACATTTTTGAAATATTCCAGGCTGTTGCGTTCAAAACATCCACACCAGTATCCCTGGGGGAAATGGAAGGTTTCACCCAAATGTGACAAATCCATGATAAACTCTGTATTCTAATTTATCAAATATGGAAGTATGAAGGAAGCAAAGTCCCCTTTTTTATTTCAAGTTTAATATTATTTCTTTTTAATGGACAAACGTGTTCCTTTTTTGGATTCAAGAGGTAATAATTTAATTTTATAGTAAAAGCTGAAAGTTAATATGTAAAGCTACATTTGGTTAATATTCTACAATTTGATAAACTGAGGGACTTTTTTTTTTGAATAGGAGTAGCTGATTGTACGAACTTAATAGACTCCATGTATTTCCTGCCACACAGTTGTTATATGCAGTATCGGTGCACAAAATCATATTATAGGACTGCCAGAAACAATTCAAACTGCTTTGGTATCTATCCAAAGTGGTAGTCTGGCTGTGAGGTAACATCTTATTGGCTGCAGTCTAACACCTGTATATAAAGCAGTTCCCAGGAATTCAAATCTCATCATGACCAGTAAAGTCATTGCTTATACAATGTCTGGCAGAGAAAGCCCTTCAAAACGTAGCTCCCCTAATAGCTCACTTGCTAAAGACACTATCCCAATGTTTAACTAAGCCATACAGATGAGAAACATTCCAGGTTCAATCCCTAATCCATTCTCAGTTGCAATATATTAGGGGAGTTACTATACGTCACATTATCCACGGTAATCCTCCACGAGTCACAAAGTTTACAGAGTACAGTATCATAGTGGTAATGTTAGTGGACTGGCAATCCAGAGGCCTGGACTAATGATCTGGAGACATGAGTTCAAATCTCAACAGCAGCTGGAGAATTTAAATTCAGTTTTAAAAAAAAACAGAATAAAAAGCTAGTATCAGTAATGGTGATCATATAACTAAAAGACTGTCATAAAAACTCACCTGATTCTCTAATGCTATTTAGGGAAGGAAATCTGCTGCCCTTACCCGATCTGGCCAATATGTGACATCAGACTGGCTGACTCTTAAGTGCCCTTTGCAATGGCCTAACAAACACCTCAGCTATGACAAAACACAAGAATAAAACCAGATGGATCACCCAGCATCGAGCTGGGCACCGGATACAGGTACAACAAAGGCAGACTCAGCCTATTTGACATTCCTTGCTAACATCTGGGGTCTTGTGCCAAAATTGGGAGAGCTGTCCCACAGACTAGTCAAGCAACAGCCTGACATAGTCATAATCGTCGAATCTTACCTTACAGCCTATGTCTCACCAGCAGGTACCCACCAGAAGTGACAGCAAAGTGATATACAGTTGGGAGTGGCCCTGGCAGTCGTCAACATTGACTCCAGACCCCATGCTATCAGGTCAGTCATGGGCAAGGAAACATCCTGCTGATTGCTAACTATCACCTTCCCTCAGCTGATGAATCACTGCCCCTCCATGTTGAGCACCACTTGGAAGAAGCACTAAAAGCTGCAAGGGTACAGAATGTGGGGGACTTCGATGTCCATCCCTAAGAGTGACTCCGAAGCATCATTACTGAATGAATTGGCCTGGTCCTGAAGGACACAGCTGTCATACTGCATAAGGGAGGTGGTGAGAGAATCAACAAGAGTGAAAAACTAACTTGATACCTGTCACAGATGCTTCCTCTATGACAATATTGGGAGAAATAACCCTCACACTATCCCTGTGGAGGCAAAGTCCGATTTCCACAATGAGGACACCCTCAATTGTGTTGTGCAGCCCTATCACCACGCTAAATGGAATAGACTCACAATAGATCTTGCAGTTCAAAACTGGGCCTCCATGAAGCATTGTGGACAATTAGTATCAGCAGAATTGTATTCCACCACAAACTGCAAGCTCATTGCCCAGAATATCCCTCACCTTTCCATTACCATCAAGGCAGGGGAGCAATCCTGGTTCAACGAGGAGTGTTGAAGAGCATGCTAGGAGCAGCACCAGGCATACTTAAAAAAAGAGGCGCTAACCGTGTAAAGCTAAAACACACACCTTAAACAGCAGAAGCTGTACACGATAGATGGAGCCAAGCGATTCAACAACTACCAGATCAGATCGAAGCTCTGCAGTCCTGCCACATCCAGTCACGAATGGTGACAGACAATTAAACAACAAACAGGAGGAGGCTCAACAAATATCTCCATCCTCAATGATGGTGAAGCCTAGCACCGGAGTGCAAAAGACGAGGTTGAAGCATTTGCACCCATCTTCATGTCCACAAAAAACAGGTCAAATCCAATCCAGTCAATTATCACCCTATGAGTCTACTCTTCATCAGCAAAGCGGTGGAAGGAGTTATTGACAGTGCGAGCAAGTGACACCTACTCAGCAACAGCCTGCTTCCCAATGCTCAATTTGGATTCGCCAGGACAACTCAGCTCCAGACCTGATTACAGCCTTGGTCCAGCCTTGGCGGCACAGTGGCGCAGTGGTTAGCACTGCAGCCTCACAGCTCCAGCGACCCGGGTTCAATTCTGGGTACTGCCTGTATGGAGTTTGCAAGTTCTCCCTGTGTCTGCGTGGGTTTCCTCCGGGTGCTCCGGTTTCCTCCCACATGCCAAAGACTTGCAGGTTGATAGGTAAATTGGCCATTATAAATTGCCCCTAGTATAAGTAGGTGGTAGGGAAATATAGGGACAGGTGGGGATGTGGTAGGAATATGGGATTAGTGGAGGATTAGTATAAATGGGTGGTTGATGGTCGGCACAGACTCGGTGGGCCGAAGGGCCTGTTTCAGTGCTGTATCTCTAAACTAAACTAGTTGAATTCCAGACATGAGGTGAGAGTGACTGCACGTAACATCAAAGGAGCATATGACCGAGTGTGGCATCAAGGAATCCGAGCAAAATTGAAGTCAATGGGAATCAGAGGGAGAACTTTTCAATGGCTGGAGTCATACTGGCACAAAAGAACATAGCAGTGTTGTTGGAAGCCAACTATCTCAGCCCTAGTACACCACTGAACAAGTTCCTCGGGGCAGTGTCCTAGGCCCAACCATCTTCAGCTGCTTCATCAACAAACTTCCATCCAGTAGAAATGAGGATGTTCACTGATTGCACTATGTTCAGTTCCATTTGCAACTCCTCAGATAATGAAGCATGCCATTCCTCCATACAGCAAGACCCAGACAACAGTCAGGATTGGGTTGATAAGTGGTAAGTAACATTTGGACCACATAATTGCCAAGCAATGACATCTCCAACTGGAGAGTCTCACCAACTCAACTTGAAATTCAATGGCATTACTATGTTGAAATCCCCACCACCAACATCCGAGAGTAACCTTTGGTCAAAAACGTAAATGGACCAGCCATATGAATACAGGTCAGAGGCTGGACATTCTATGGCAAATAACTCAACTTCTGATTCCCCAAAGCTTTTCTACCACCTACAAGGCACAAGTCAGGAGTGTGATGGAATACTCTCCACTTGCCTGATGAGTGCAGCTCCAGCACTCAAGAAGCTTAACATCATCCAGGACAAAGCAGTGTGCTTTATCAGCACCATATTCATCACCTTAAACATTCACTCCCTCCACCAGCGGCACACCGTAGCTGGGTGAAAATCCTGGAACTGCCTCCCGAACAGCACTGTGGGAGTATCTTCATCACGCAGACTGCAGTGGTTCAAGGAAGTGTCGCATCACCACGTTCTCAAGGGCAATAAATACTGCCCTTGCCAGCAATGTCTACGTCCCATGGATGAATAAAAAATGCCAGCCATAAAATTGAGCATCGTCACAATTAATTTTTGTTCATATAAACCAAAAGTTTTAAAATTTTAATCATTTTAAAAATGTTTTTCATCACTCCAACATTTGCACCATTCCTTTAGTTGCCTAAGCACTGAGCTCTGAAATTCTCTTCCTCAACCTTGCTGCCTCTCTTTCCTTCTTTAAGATGCTCCTAAAATCTCCTTTTGACCAAGCCTTTGGTCACCTGTTTTAATATCTCCTTATGTGGATTTGTGCCAAATTGTGTCTGACAACACTCCTCTGAAGTTTTACTGCATTAAAGGTGCCATACAAATGCAAGTTATTATTTTTGTTCTAGAAGTATGCTTTGTGTTCCAGCATGAAGTTATTATCTGAACGGCTATAAACTGAGAGAGGGGAATATGCAGTGAGACCTGGGTGTTCTCGTACACCAGTCACTGAAGGTAAGCATGCAGGTGCAACAGGCGGTAAAAACGGCAAATGGTATGTTGGCCTTCATAGCGAGAGGATTCGAGTACAGAAGCAGGTATGTCTTGCTGCAATTATAGAGGGCCTTGATGAGGCCACACTTGGAACATTGTGTGCAGTTTTGGTCTCCTTATCTGAGGAAGGATGTTCTTGCTATAGAGGGAGTGCAGCAAAGGTTTACCAGACTGATTCCTGGGATGGCGGGTCTGACGTATGAGGAGAGATTGAGTCAGTTAGGATTATATTCGCTGGAGTTCAGAAGAGGGGATCTCAGTCTAACAGGACTTGATAGGGTAGATGCAGGAAGGATGTTCCCAATGGTGGGGGAGTCCAGAACCAGGGGTCATAGTCTAAGGATACGGCGTAAACCTTTCAGGACTGAGGTGAGGAGTAATTTCTTCACCCAGAGAGTGGTGAGTCTGTGGAATTCACTACCAGAGAAAGCAGTTGAGGCCAAAACATTGAATGTTTTCAAAAAGGAGTTAGATATAGCTCTTGGGTCTAAAGGGAATGGGGCAAAAGCCGGAACAGGTTACTGAGTTGAATGATCAGCCATGATCATAATGAATGGTGGAGCAGGCTCGAAGGGCCAAATGGCCTACTCCTGCTCCTACTTTCTATGTTTCTATGAAGTGATATGTCATCAATTTATGGACTTTGTTGCTTAATTGTGTGACCAGGGCCACAAGATTAGGTGGCTCTTTGTTGACATCAAATATTGTTACCCATACTGCTGCTCTTTTGACCAGCACCTCTAGTGGCTGCATCTGGCTTTCCTTGTGTTTGTCATTCCCCAGTAAAACTTTGGAGCCAGACTCCTATTGATTTGTCACACGGGCAAAGACTCTCATTTCAAATCCTTGAGTTGAAAAAAAATGCACTTGAACCAAAACAAAAATCCAAGAACTTTAGGAAAATTTTCTCAACTTTGATATGAAGATATGACCATGTTGTGCCCGTTGAAATTCAATTTTGCACAAGATTCAAAAAGGTGCGTCACTTCTGGCTGTCCCTTTAATTCAAGACATCTGCTATTTCAAACGAGAATATTGGCTCCTTCTGAACTAGTGAATACAAACAGAAGTAATAGCTACAGTGCATTAGTCTAGACAATGTCCAACCAAAGCTGAATGAATGGAAATCATTCCATTCTGCCAGCAACTTCACACATAAGAATGCAACATTATCTTTCCTCCAGTTTCCATTTCAGTGTTAGAAACCTGACTAGACTATAATAGGATGACAAAATACATCAAGGACAGACAATTTTACAACTACATTGCAGTAAAATGTCACATAACTATATTTAAAAGCACTTGTGCAGGAAATCTTAGATCAAGTGATTTTAGTGTAAATCAGAATGATAGCAATTCTCACTGAAAAGAGAGAAAACTTTGCTTGTTACTGGGGAAAATAAGACCCTTCTGAAAACATGTGGAATAAGCAACTCAAAGCAACTGTTCTATGCCACAGGTACTTTAATAAACAGGAATACACGAAAGATCATCGCTGAGAGACAAAAAGCTCTGAAAAAGGGTCGACCTTAAACATTAACCTGTAATTTATGTTTTCAGATGCTGATCAACTTGCAAGATTTTTTTTTTTTATAAACTTTTGCTAGAAGCATACTAAATTATTTAACACTTCTTAACTGAAAATTCCATTTAAAAAACGCAGCTGCAGTTACAGTCCCACTCCTTTGATTAAATCACATCCAAGAACCCGTTCGTATTTGATAAATGGCTAAACCAGTTTTGCAGTTGGAAAACTTTCCACTTGGCCGGAAATGGAAAGGATGTATTTATAATAATGTTGAACCCAGATGTGACAAAGAAGTCAGGATTTTCTGTATTCAGAATAGGGAGGGGGAAGGAAAGGCAGAAAATAAGTAACTAAAGATTTATATTCTTTCATTCCAATTGCAAAGCATTAACAAAACCAGGCATGAACTACAAACTACACAAAACTCTATGTTCCTGCAACTTTAGCCGCTTGTGCATCCCTCCCTCCCTTTACCACATCAGTTATCTCAGAATGGAATTCCATCCCCAAACATCTCTACTTCCCTCTTCTCCTCTAAGACCCTCTTAAAGGCCACCTCTGCCAAGCTTTTGGCCACCATCCCCTTGAACATCTCCTCCTTTTAACTCATCCAAAACTCAGTTTCCCAACTTATACCGAGTCTGGACCACACACCATCCCGGTATTCCCTGACCTACATTGGCTCCTGGTCTGGCAATGCCTTGATTTTAAAATTCATATATTAGTTTCAAATCCCTCCATGGCCTTGCTCTTCCCCATCTCTATAACCTCCTCCAGCACTACAACCCTCCGAGATCTCTGTGCACTTCAAATTCTGGCCTTCTGCGCAACCCCAATTTTAATCCCTCTTACATTGGCAGGGGTACCTTCAACTATTTAAGCCCTAAACTGTGGAATTCCACCTTTCTATCTCTCTCCTCCTTTTCGATGCTCCCTTTGTCCTAATATCCCCGTATGTGACTCAGTGTCAAATTTTGTTTGACAATGCTACTGTGAAGTGCCTTGGGATATTTTACGACGTTCAAGGTGCTATATAAATGCAAGGCTCAATATCCTTTTGTGTGCTGTTTACACCTCTGAAGTGCCTTGATTTTCCTTTTTAAATACAAGTTGATACTGATGAATTGCGAGATGCATTTGCTCAATTTGAAATCCATCTGCAAAGTAGATTAAACTGGGAATCCATACCAACGCCATCTCCAACCATCAACTACCGCCCCCACGTCCCTCCCCACAGCCCCCCCCCCCAATCACCATCCCTTTCCTCAACTTAGTCCTCACCCTCTGAATCTGTAGCTTTCTCCTCCATTTCCCCCTCCACCAATATCAGATTCTTTTGCTCTACTAAACTTGGGTCTTGCTCCCTCAACACTCTCACTACCCAATCAACACTTCTCCATGCTTACTGAACATCAAAGTATTTTTGAACCCTGCCAGAAACTCCATATCCACACTACCAACACCAAGTCCATAAGCTGCTTGCTCAGGTTGAGACAAATCATGCACAGTGTTCTTTTCAGCACAGAACTGAGCTTCAAATCTTATGTTGTATCCATCAGCAAGACCACTTGTTTCATTTCAACACTGCCTGTCTCCACCCTTACTGCATTCACACCATTACTGAAATCCTTTATCTCCACGCTTGATTTCTTTCGTGACATCCTTGTCAGTTTCCTGAGCACTGCCTTTCATAATTTCCAAATCATCCAAAATTTCACAGTCTAGATCCTATTCCATAATAAATTTTGCTTGTTCACCCCATTGACCTCTTGTCACCAATTCAAAGACTGCAAAGAATTTCAACTGTGGTGCAGAAACTTGAACCATCTTGTTCTTATTTTCTAGAATGCTCTCCCTAAACCTCTCCAACTTTTTACCCATTTCTCTAGATTTAAAATTTTTAAACTATGATTTTGGTCAGCACTCCAAACTATTGTTTAGTTCCCATTTCTCTTCCGCAAAACATGTTGGGATGTTTTCTATATATAGCAAGGTATTATGAAGAAAATTTACACCCTCTAAAAATGAAAAATAGAAACATTATAAAAGACTTGAACTCGCATTTGAAAGTTAAAAAAGGCCTCTAACAAAAAAAAAAATGATCCTTACCACTGAACGAGGTATTTTGGGAAGCGTGGAGGGCAGAAAGAATTGTAAAGAACGCAGAAACTCCACAACAGAACATACAAAATAACCCTCAAACTTCACACCATTGCTTCAACATATGACTGCCGCTAAATAGCTACAGCTTTTATAACAGATGCAATTAATTACTCACAGTGTAAGAACTGCCTTGGTAAGCAAGAATTCCATATTATATTCCTTATAAACAGTATAATATAGCACCAAATAGCTTCAATATGTCCAAGTGTCCACCCACCACTCAAACATTATCCATTATGTAATTACAAACCTTCACAACAATCTTGCCACATCCGCAAGTCAATTTTTGGTATATCATCACAGCTCTGATAACCATGAGGATATTCTGCCACTCTGAACACATCAGGCTGTATCCTGGTGATGTTGTCTCCATTGTCACACAGGACACGGGCAAGAGAAGTCTGCTTGATCTGAGTCAGCTGGGCTGGAGTGAACACCCCAGGATTCTCATACCAGAACCTGTTTGCCCATAGGAAAAAGAATAATTTTAGGTCTATCAAGGTCCTTCAAAGCTGCTTCAGTTCATTGTTTTATGACAGATGCCTTCTGGATGTCTCTTACTCTTAATTCTATATCGTAAGTTCTTGTCAACAGATCCAGATTTGTTTCTTTTGATTTATTGTCACCAATTAGATTGGCAAAATTTTATACTGAAAAAAATTTATATTATCAATTCGCCTTTGACAAAAACATCCTGCAAAAATGTAAACAATTCAAAAATTTTATTTTAATATATTTATGTGCAATGTTCACATGCCCTGGTTTACAAGATTAAGCAGTGAGATTATTTTACAATAATCATATTCATATGAGTTCAGTCATAATTTACAGTTCTATGGTTCTTGTGTACAGAAAACATTTCAGAACACTTTACACAGTGAAGGGAAAGGGAAATAAAGTTATGGGAAGGAACAAAAGTTTGATTGAAGAAGAGTTTGTTGGAGACTTTTGAAAATGGCAAGGGGACAGGATCAATAAAGGTTATTGCAGAGAACAGCTAAAGAAGCAGCCACACAGAGCAAGCAATAAATATGGTCAAAGAAATGGAAGGCAAGAGGAGGAATGTACAGCTTCAGGAGATTGCCGAGGTAGGGTGGAGTGAGGCCATGGAGGGATCTGAAAGCAATGGCAGGGATTTAAAGATCACTTTACTGGTTTAAAGTACATCACTAGCACTTGGAAAGAGTGGGGGCTATTAAGTATGTGACTCTGTGTAGGTGAAGATACATGCCATGGTACCCTAAATAAATTACAGGTTAAAAGAAGTGGAGGCAGGAAAGGCTGCAAGGAGAGCACATGGGTAGCTAATTAACTCCCAAGCTAGCAAAGGTATGGATTCGAATTTTGGCAGCAGTGGACTTTCAACAACAGTAACCTTGGGACAAAGTGAAAGCATTTGAAACCCACCTCCATTAAATTGAAGATTAATTGTTCCAAGCATTAAGTCTAAAGCAAACTCCAAAGGCAACTTTACAAAAGGCAGGTGGGGAAGATAAAGCATTTTTATCTCAGCAGTCACCTCAAGGTACGTTGGGTATCGTGGAGGGGCTGAATAATGCTTCCGGGAGAGGCTTGCCATGCAACATGATGGCAGGAAGGCCTGGCCTGATATTACCAGCAGCAGCGAGGCCTAGTGGTGGCATCTACGCCACCCCCCACAACCACTCACAGTGGGATCCCAATTTGAATATTGAATTAAATTAAAATGATTGATTTAATTAGCTTACATCGCCGCCTGATGACCCGCTGCAATCTTTGGTCCAGCGGCTGGCATTCCCGTGCCTTCAGGTCAGGACACACAGAAAGTGGGGGGACACACAGAAAGGGGGGGGACACACAGAAAGGGGGGGGACACACAGAAAGGGGGGCAGGGAGAGGGAAAGACTCAGGAAGAGATAGACAGACAGACACAGGGAGGGAGACAGAGAGAGAGAGACAGACAGAAAGAGGGAGACAGAGAGACAGAGAGAAAGGGGGGAGAGAGAGAGAGAGAGAGAGAGACAGGGAGAGAGAGACACACAGAGAGAGAGACACACAGAGAGAGAGACACACACACAGGGAGAGAGAGACACACACACACAGGGAGAGAGAGAGACACACACAGGGAGAGAGAGACACACACACACAGACAAAGAGAGAGAGACAAAGAGAGAGAGACACAGAGAGAGAGAGAGACAGAGACAGAGAGAGACAGAGAGAGAGAGAGAGAGCTGTAGAAAAATACAAAGTACAGCTTGTGACCACGAAAAGTAAGCAACACGTTCTCGATGGAAATATAAAGGACATAAACCAACATTACGGTAGTTGCTGCTTACCTATCACCATCTCGAAGACGTTTAAATTGTGTAACCAACAAGCACAAAAGAGTAGGTCCCAATCTGGTTCCGGGTATCAAGTCCTCCACCATTAATGCAGGGAATAGGTCTATGTTGAAGGGTGTACCATATAAGCTGTAAGAATCAAAGGGAGGAGAGAAACAATTCTCACAGTTTTGACAAAGGCTCTCCAACATGGCAGTTTTCTAATCTCTATCTGTGCATTTAACAAGTTGAAAATAATAATCAGTTTTAAGCCAGCTCCTTCAATTCATTTTTAGGGGATATGGTAGTATAATGGTTATGTTACTAGCATAGTAATCCAGGGGCCTGGACCAAAAATCCAGAGAACTTAATTCCCTCCATGCCAGTTTGAGAAAAGTAACCATGATGCTGTTGGATTGTCGTAAAAACCCAACTGGCTCGCTGATGCTCTTTAAGGAAGAAACTCTGTCATCCTTCCCCGACATGGCCGATACTTAGCTCCAGATTCACACCAACTATTTATAACTATCCTCTGACATTCACTTCTTGCCCTTTAGCTTTGCAAGCCACTCAGTCAGAGCAACTAGGGAAAGGCAGAAAATGCTTACCTTGCCAGTGGCACCCATATTGTGAGACTGAAGAATAATTTTTCAAACATCACAAAGGTTTTCTCGCGACATGAAATTTCAGACAGTAATTTTGTCACTTGGCCATCCAGCATGGTGGCGCAACTTGTATATTAGTTTAGTACACACAAATTCTACATTCAGTTTTTCTCTTGGATCAATAAATCTAATCTATTTGGAATGAAGGATAATTACAAGCATTTATAAAGATGGACCTTTTAAACCATGTTCTCACATCCTCAGCCTTTATATTAATCTTCCAATGATGGGTTTGGGAGGGCTGGGGTGTTAAAATGTGAAATCCATGCAACCTAACCCCAACATGCCGTGGAGAGATTTATTAACCTATTTAAATTGGGCTCCAACAATACAATTGTGAGCCCAATTTGAAATAATAGGAGCAGGAGCAGACCATATGGTCCGTCAAGCCTGCTCCACCATTCAATACGATCATGGCTGATCTTCTACCTCAACTCTACTTTCCTGCCCACTCCCCAAATCCCTTGATTCCCTGAGAGACCAAAAATCTTCTCAGCCTTCAACATAATCAAGGATGGAGCATCCAAAACCCTCTGAGGTAGAGAATTTCAAAGATTTGCAACCCTTTGAGTGGAGAAGTTTCTCCTCATCTCAGTCCTAAATGATTGATCTCTTATCCTGAGGCTGTGCCCCACCTCTTAGTGTCTACCCTGTCAAGTCCCTTCAGAATCTTATATGTTTCAATGAGATCACCTCTCATTCTTCTGAACTCCAGAGAGAATCGGCCCAATTTACTCCTCTCATCACAGGACAACCCTCTCATCCCAGAAACCAATCCAGTGAACCTTCCCTGTACCGCTTCCAATGAAAGTACATCCTTCCTTAAATATGGAGACCAAAACTGCACATACTACTCCAGGTATGAACTCACCAAAGCTCTGTACAATTGCAGCATGACTTCCTTACTCCTGTACTCCAATCCCCTTGCAATGAAGGCCAACATGCCATTTGCTGCTCTAATTGCCTGATGTGCCCACAGGCTGACTTTGTGTTCCTTGTACAAGTACACCAAGTCTTTCTGAACATCAACATTTCGAAGTTGTACCTCTTTTAAAAAATAATAATCAGTTTTAAGCCAGCTTCTTCAATTCATTTTTAGGGGGTATGGTGGTATAATGGTTATGTTACTAGCAAAGTAATCCAGGGGCCTGGACCAAAAATCCAGAGAACTTAATTCCCTCCATGGCAGTTTGAGAAAAGTAACCATGATGCTTTTCTCGTCTTAATACCAAACTGAATAACCTCAAGCTGTCCCAGCATTATACTCTATCTGCCACCTTGTTGTCCATTCACTTATCCTGTCTATATCTCTTTACAGCCTCTTTGTGTCCTCCTTATAGCTCAAAAATCCCACTTAGCTTTGTATCATCAGCAAACACAGATACATTCCTCTCCGTCTCTTTGTCTAAGCTTTTAGTATCAATTGAAAATAGCTAAGGCACCAGCACTGGTATTTACGGCACTCCCAAGTTACAGCCTGCCAACTTGAAAATGCCCTGTTTATCCTTAATCTTTGCTTCCTGTCCATTAACTAATCCTCTACCCATGCAAACATATTACCCCCAACTCCATGTGTGCTTATCTCGTATATTATTAGCCTTTTGTGTGGCACCTTATAAAATGTGTTTTGGAAATCCAAATATACTACATCTACTGCCTCCCCTTTATCTACCCTACTAGTTACATCCACAAAAAAGTCTAACAAATTTGTCAAACACAATTTCACTTTTGTAAAACCATGTTGACTTTGTCTGATCATACTACGATTTTTTTTAAAATGCATTGTTAAGATTTTCTTAATAATAGATTCCAGCACTTTCCCAATGACTGATGTCAGGCGAGCTGCCCTGTAGTTCTTAGTTTTCTCTCTTCCTCCCTTCTTGAATAGCGATGTTACATTTGCTAACTTCCAAACTGCTGTAATTGTTCTAGAATCTAGGGAATTTTGAAAAACCCGTGCATCCATCATCTCTGAGCTACCTCTTATAGAATTTTGGGACCATAATGTTTCATCAATCTGTGTATTTACAAGACACAAGTTTTACTGCTCATAACTATTAAGAATTTAAGCTATCAAAATGACCTCACTTACTTCATGAGTTTTTCCCTAATTCGTGGATTCTTAATTTCATTTTTCAAGTCCTCAAAATCATGAACTGAGGTTAGATTGCAGTACACTCTGTAATCATTGTAAGGAGGTATCCCATGATCTCTACCTCTCTGAATGTTCATAGAAGCTAAATCCAGTGCCACTGCATGTGCCATGGAGAAAAGTCGTTCAGTTAGCTCTGTATTTACCAGCTCTGTCGGGACTCGCATTTTTCCTGGTACAGCAAACAAACCTCGCAGCAATGGGTCAATGCCACCCTCATTCACTATTCTGAATGGAGAGAAGAATGCTTTGTGAAGAGGAAGGTGGCCTTGAGGAATAGGTTGAAATGTATCATCCAAGCGGTAGAGAATAGGGTTAATAAGTGTGTGCCCAAATCTAAAAGCTGCAGTAGCAAACACATTCACTATTCCAGCATTAACATTAGGATCATAGCCTTTATAGTCCCCAAACTTCTTCATTCCAACGTCACCAAGAATTTTAGGTAGCCAATGACTATAGGTTATGTGCTGCATCTGGGCACCAACTATTTTACGTGCTTCATGGTAGATTGTCTCGCCATCCCAATGCGGATTCAATTTTAGGAGCTCAGTGGCGATTCGGTTGTGTTCCCTAAACCAGACTGTGTGCATACTAGTTAAACCCATGTGTTCATTGGAACGCTGATCTCCAGCCAGGAAACAAGGAATTGGACTTTCATTTTCATCTCTCATACATTCAGTTGGTGGACCAGTAGCAAATGGTAAAAGGGGTTTCCCTAATCGATGTGCTATCCCTTGCTTTAACAGGCCTCGTTGACTAGCCAAGTCACGTATTTCTTCAGCTTCCTGATCTGAGCTCCCATAGACGTTGGATGCATCGATATAAGAGGTCAACTGATTGATCTGTTCCCGTGGATACACAGATTCCATTAACAAAGATGTCATCCCACTTCCACAGACAGGGCTAGAGCGAACGAAGAACATGCATCGTGCCCCATTACGCACTCTGGGGTCATTTTGAGGAACCAAGATGGGAAAGCATGGTGGATCATTTGTGCAGACTGAACTGCAATGCTGACCATCTGAAAACCTGGAAAGGCTTAGTGCTGCAACAGTCAGGTCCAGATCATGGTCGAGGAACTGACCCCACTGCATCAACATGTGTGTGTACTGGTCATCAGGTGTAATGGTATCAGTGCCTACCAGAGAGGTTGAAATGAGGCGAGGTAGAGGGAGAGGAAATCCATTGTAAAACTGGTTCCGATTAATTCCTCTTGGCAGATTAAACCCATTTTCATAGACTGATTTTAAAAGGCGCTCAAAGGCTGTAAGGGAAGCTCCCCACATAGGGTGCTGGAGATTGTTGCATGTTCCATCATGAGATCGGTACTTCTGATGAAAACAAATGTCGGAACAGTTATTGATTCGGCGGTGGGCTGTGCAACCAGACAGATTTGCCACTAGGTTCAGGAATCTTGGCGACAAAAGGTCATTATAGCGAAAACCTATTGAAAGAAAAAGCAAATGGAAATCACATTTCTGCAGACATTACAATTTAGTCTGAAAGTGGAATCAATTATCCACTGTTAATTGCACAAAAACATGCCCATCAAGTTATCCAACAAAATTCTTCTGTTTGTACACTATTGTGTACAAAGTTCTGCTCCCCCATTACTCTGTGTTCAGTGACATATATCAGTTCTCAGTCTCCCTCAATTTTAAAATTCTACTTCTGGTGTTCAATCCTCTCTATCTTTGATTTTCTTAAACAATGCACCATCTGCTGAATTTTCCAATCCTCTGGCTCCAGCTTCTTTTGCAACACCCAGTCTTCAGCACCATCATTGACCTTCAGTCATCTAGACCCCAAGGTGTGGCATTCCCTTTCTAAACCCCTCAGTCACCTTCAAGGCCCTCCTTAAACTCACCTCTTCAGTCAAGCTTTTGAACAACCCTAATATCTCCTTTGTCTTAGCATCCCATTTTATTCCTTGCATCTCTGTGGAGTGCCTTTGGATGTTTTCCTATATTACAGGTCTATATAAAAGGTATGTTTTTATCACAGTTTAAATTTTAACCAAAGAATTCATTAGGTACGTTAGTTGTTTTCAATCCAAAACATTCCTGTTTGCTCACTTTAAAAGTATATAACCATTGACTTATTTCTTCAAATCTGCTAGTTATGTAAAGTTTAAATGGAACTGAAAAGAATTTAAAAAGTAACTCTTTATTTTCTGACTTCTGAATCAGGAACACAGGATAGTGCACTTTTAAAAATATGTTAGCTTCTAAGCAAACAGATAATTGTCAAATCTTCATTTTAGTATGTGCCTTGAGAGCAAACCAAATGGGGAACCAGGAAAAGGGAGCTTTTCTCTTGTTGCTTTTTATTTAAAAAGCACTGCGGTAGTTTCAACAGCCTTTACTTAAAAAGTGCCGTGCACCTTTTCTTTAGTTTCAGGTTTCCAACTGCCAGTTCTGCTCAGATCACTCTTGCCCCAAAGTTTCCCTGTTAACAGTAGCTTGCCAAATGCTTTCATTTCCAATTTGCACTATGAAACCAGCGAGTTGCAGCAAGACAAGAGCAGTGATTAAAAGTATTCATTGGTGATGAACCTATGGAACACACTGACACAGATCGATGTGATTGAAGCGGGGTCCTGTTAGGGGGAATGGAGGCGGCGATCGTGGCTATTGAGGGGTGAGGACGTCATTGCGTGGTGTTGTCAGCGCGTGTATTCATACTGGCAAGCTGGCAAATGACATCCGCGATCGCTCTACGCAGGCTCTGTTGTCAGGAGTCACTGTGTTAAAACAATTAAATGATTTGATCTTTGTGCAATAAGTAAAGTGAACAACCGGAGGTATTAGAAACTCCCAATGTACATTCAACAACCAAACTTCACAGAAACCACTTTATTAATGTTTTTTGGTACCTTTTTCAACTAAATGGCAGCAGTCTTTTAACAAATGTTTGAAAGGGTACCAACTTTATAATTTGAATAACAGGCAGCAGGGAACAAGAACACTGTTAATCTAACATTAGAGCTGGGAGATGTGAAGACAGCACTCTGATTTGGAGAAATTCACACCAAAGTCCACAAAGAGAACCACACAATCTGAAACTAAATGAATGAAATGGAAAATACCTGCTGTCATTAGCTCTATGAGGGAAATGGGAGAGGTGGCAACCAAGGTAAATAAATCAAGAGTCAAATGTAAAATAAAATGTAAGAGATGACAGTAATAGACACGAGTGCAGGTATAATAGTGCAAATTGCAGTGTATAATTGCACTACATTGTGTAGTGGTGAGCCACAGAGACTCAGAGGACCAGGATAAATCCGTTGCCTCTACTGAGTTGGATAATCTCAGCAAGGGCAGCAGCGAACCTTAATGTTCTCGGGCAAGGGGAGAAAACCCGGTTTCCTAGATATTGTCTAACATTCTCTGCTGCAAGTTGTGAAAAAGGCAGTATCGGGCTTGGTTGTGAATGTCTCAATGGTGAATAGCCTGATCACAGTAATAAGACTAATAATCTCGGCTTAAACAGAAATAAAAGTAATTTAAGTGGATTTGTAACACTTATAGAAATATGAATCAGTCAAAGGGTAAATTAGAGGAGCTCTGAAATCGAACATGTACACTAAGCATTTTAAAAGATACCATTCTCAAAAGACTAACAATCTAAAAGTTACTATCGTGACTAGCTTCCATTAAAGATCCAGTAATTTTCCAGTAATGCACAATCAATGTCAGGCAACATAGATGAGTACTGTCATCAGATTCGTTCCATTGTACAATGTAGAATCAGGATACTCTAACATTTGGCTAAGGGCCAAATTCCAAAATAGTGACTTTGTTCAAGGAACACTTTGGCTAATTTACGTTAAGACAATGCCATGTGGCTGTTTTTAATAAATTTTGTGCCAAGTATGCTTAGAAAGGAAAATACAGCTTATTGTACATCTCACATTCTTTTGTTCACTTTTCTATTGTAACTCAGAGGTTTCCAATGATTCCATAAGTTTAGAGTTGGAAGAATTTAATCGTTCTTCATTTGAAGGTTTTGTGATAGCCTGGTATAGTACAAGCTCCATTCATTGACACCTTTTTTTTGTTACTGGTAATGGATATTGCTGGTCTCCTCAAAAGGCTCTCTTATGAAGCAAAATAAAAATGCTGCAGTGCTCTGACTGTGTCATAGAGTCATACAGCACAGAAACAGGCCCTTTGGCCCATCGTGTCTGTGCCGGCCATCAAGCACCTAACTATTCTAATCCCATTTTCCAGCACTTGGGCCACAGCCTTTAATGCTATGGTATTTCAAGTTCTCATCTAAATACTTCTTAAATGTTGTGAGAGTTCCTGCCTCCACCACCTCGTCAGGCAGTGTGTTCCAGATTCCAACCACCCTCTGAGTGTAAAAGTTTTTCCTCAAATCCCCTCTAAGCCTCTTCCCCCTTACCTTAAATCGATGCCCCCTGCTTCATAGTTGAAATGCTCCAGCCCAAGCAACATCCTGGTGAATCTCTTCTGCACTCTCTCCAGTGCAATCACATCCTTCCTATAGTGTGGTGTCCAGAACTGTACACAGTACTCCAGCTGTGGCCTAACTAGCGTTTTATACAGCTCCATCATAACCTCCCTGCTCTTATATTCTATGCTTTGGCTAATAAAGGCAAGTATCCCATATGCCTTCCTAACCACCTTAACTACCTGTGCTGCTGCCTTCAGTGATCTATGGACAAGTACACCAAGATCCCTTTGACCCTCTGTACTTCCTAGGGTCCTACCATCCATTGTATATTTTCTTGCCTTGTTAGTCCTCCCAAAATGCATCACCTCACACTTCTCAGCATTAAATTCAATTTGCCACAGCTCCGCCCATCTTACCAGCCCATCTATGTCCTCCTGTAATCTAAGGCTTTCCTCCTCAATATTTACGACACCCCCAATTTTCGTCACATCTGGGAACTTACTGATCATACCTCCTGTATTCACGTCTAAATCATTAACGTACACTACAAACAGCAAGGGACCCAGCACTGATCCCTGTGGTACACCACTGGTCGCAGGCTTCCACTCACAAAAACAACCCTCAACTATTACCCTGTGTTCCCAATCCATCTTGCCACCATCTGCTCATCAGCCTTATTTTAAAAAGCACTTGAGATTTCATGCTCCTGGCTATATGTAACTCTTTATAACTGTCATTTGTTTCCTCTCAACAAGACTTTCCCTTCTCTGATCAAACAAGCATGAGAGAGTACAACATTGTTGGTCCTCCTCAGAGATATCGGCCTGCAGTAATCTGCACTTTCATCTTTTTGCATAACGAAATATTTGCAATGATTCAAATATAATTGCATTTACATTTCAAAAGTAAAAAATGTGCTATATATAACATACACAAGGGGAAGCATGAGCTTACCGCAAAGAGAGGGGAAGGGACGAGGACATAGATGTTTTTGAACAAAAGAATAAGAACTTTTAAATCCCAAAGTGCTTTACAACCACTTTTAAAGTGTAGTCACTGTTGTAATGTAGGAAACATGGCAGTCAATTTGCACACAGCAATGTCTTATAAACAGCAATAGTATATTTGACCACAGAATCTGCTTTAGGTGTAGATTGAGGGAGAAATGTTGGCCGACACCATTTAGAACCCCTTTGTGGGGAAACAAAACATTGCATTCATCCAGCTGCTTTAATTAAGCAACACTATTATATTTGGCAAATTAACATGTGCCTCGGGAAAGGCATCCTTTGTAAAGCATGTTCATTGCAACATTTATTCATTAAAAATTCTTTCAACTTGAATTCAACTGTGGTAGCTACCCTTACTGACCTGTTCCATTCAGCTCAACCATCAGGCCATCATTGACATGCTCCTGAATGAGTTGCAGAGTTCGTTCAAAAATTTCCCCCGCTCGTGCAAGATCAAAAACAATTGGAAGTCGTGGATAGCGGAACAAGGCAAGCAGTTCATTTGGGGTTTGAGGCCTTCTGTTAGGATAATGTTTAGATGAAAAATCTCATTACTGGTCCCTTAAAAAGCATTCAGTTGATTTTTGTTTACGTGGTAATAAAACTGGGATTATTTTTAAATATGTAATTTAGCTTAATATAGTCTGGCTTTCTTGAAAATAAAAATAAAAATCTTGAAACTATATCTTCTCATTCACCCATCTTACTCTAGTTCATTATGGCAAATAATTCTTAGTACTTCCATTTGCTCTAGTTACATTCGTAAATAAATTAACTTTGAAAGAAGGTGAATATATGTTAAAGAGGAAGATCATCTTTATGCTGTATGTAATGAAGTCTATATGTACACAGAGACCAACAACACTGAACATAAACCAAAGCAAATTGCATATAACAGACCATGAGACACAGTCAAATTATACAATGCTGTCTAACCATCAAAAGATTAAAGTTGATTTTAAAGAAAGAGATTAACAGATGCATAGCATGAAAACATGCTGCATCAAAAGTATTTGAAAAAAGGAAAGCTCACAGAACATATAAAATGTTAATACAGCTGATACTATACCTGCACTATATCGTCCAATATGGTTAGAAAGATAAGAAAAAGAAGACACTGTTAAATAAGAAAACAAGAACAAGTGTAAACACAGAAAGTGACAAAAGTTTTTATTTCTGATCTTGCTGATCTGCATATTTTGTCCTATCCGAGCTGAATCTGGAGGTCATGAACAATTTTAAGAAAATAAAACTGAAACTCTGCAACCAAATATTCTACATATCAACCCCAATTTATGAAATGTGTGGAATGCATTTCAGTAAAATGGAAAAAAAAATGTGGAACAGAGCACACAATATGGAAGCAACGATGCATGGAAAATTCGAAACACACCTTTCATCTTGCTGATTCTCTCTTATACCTTTCCTTGCCTTTGGCCCACTCACCATCTGCTTCTCACCAAAGTGGTTATCCTTTATGGTCTCCATTACCCTGGGCTGTCTCAACAGAAGCAGTAGACTAACTTGTCTAACTTGCACTAGCCCCCATACCACTGCAGCACTTCTGGCAAACTAAAGCTCCAGCTGCCTCATCTCAATGTGAAAAACGGATGAACCTTTCCTCCTCAGACTATAAGCAAGAAACATCACATTTCATGTCAACAAAAGTCTCATATGTAAACACAATGAAAGTTGGGAGAGTGAAGTAATTACAAAAAAAAATCCAGACCACACATCGACAAACCCAACCTTACACTTTATTATTCAGTATTTTATTTATCTTCAGCAGCTACTTAATTCCAATCTTTATTGGACACCACTTGCAACTTGGACCTTATATTTAATTTGATATTCAGTCCATTTCAACAGGTTATATATTTTTTCTGAATACAATCATTCTATTTATGTCATTCTCCATTTAAAAATAACAGACTCCAAAAATATTGACCCTCATCATTCCAGTATTTAACACTGTTATCTCTTTCCCAACAACTGTTTTGCAAATTCAAATATTAAATACTAGTGCATGTCTTATTGGTAGGCTGTTTGGATATATCTGACAGCCTGTTAGGACTACAGAATAAGTAAACACAGTCCCCAAGTGCTATGCCAGGCATTTCTACAAATGGATTGGGAATTTACTGAAGTACTTCAGGAATAAGTAATAATTGCTGTGATTTTTTGTCATGAATGACATCTAATAATTTTTCGGCTGAAAACCAGTTTCTTTGGGGTGAGTGGGGAGGGATGAATAGAAATACTTCTGAAAATGCCAAGGGTATGAAATATTATTTTAATATTTTCTCCATACCAGTCAAAAACCATTATTCAAAATGTAAAGAAAGAAAATCATTCCAGCAGGATACTTGATCTATCATTAGGGTTTTAATTTACCTTTCAAATAAATCTCTGCGAGTAGAGTTGATGGCACTGTCAACACTTTGAATAGCTTCTTTGATTGAGGACTCTACAAAAGTGTCTCCACTTCGAACAATGTCAGGGACTGGTGGGATAATAGGGAAGTTAGACATGACTAAAGCAGAGGTAAGTTTGGAAAATATTTTAATTTTGCATCAACAGCTGATGGTTTCACCCTTACAACAAACGTTTCCACGCATTCACTCCAAAAGCACTAGTGGCTGCCTATTTTGGCCTTCTTGTTTTAACATAAGCAACTAGTTTTCACTGTAGGCGATATGATGCTCAATTTACCATTGAAGTAAGGCAGATCTACATAATTTTTGAAAATGGTTTAAGAAATATTGCTTACATTGTAATGATAATTCATGCAATCATACATAAACTCAAAGCAGAAAAATACTAAGCTTAATGAAGTTGAAGCACCACAACAAGAGGAGGATGAAGTAGCAAAATATCATTTATGGCATCCGTGTGTTTCACTCCCAGTGCAGATAAAATTGAAAAATTAATCTGGATGGCCTTAACAACCAATGTTAGTGATATTATAACCAGTTAGCACAAAGCCCATTTTATAGACTTACCAACCACAGTCAACACCATACTAGCAGCAGAGTGATCAATGCTGTTCCTGGCAACACATTCATATCGCCCCTGATCTGCAGGTCCAACATCATGAATTGAAAGAAATCCCTCAGGGCTAACATGAAATTTTCCACTCTCTGTAATCTGAATTCCATCCTATATTGAAAACATTGCATCAATAATGTAGTTATGCAGCCTCGACACAGTGCTTGCATTCCTTCAGGTAATGTTTTGATATAATTTACTAGATTATCAGTCAACAGCTATGTAGGTTACAGACATCACAACTGGGCCAACTCACCAATGTAATTATAGATTTGTATTATGTCTGATCTAAGGCTTGCTACATGTGTAGAAAAAAACTAATAACCATTTCAGCTTTATGGCTGCAAACGTGAAGATATATTAGACTGAAATTTGAGTATCGTATAGCTCCCAGTATATACACAGCAAAATTAATCCACCCATCCCACATCACTGTTGAATGTCAAAGAAATCACATCTCTCAAAGCATGCAAGTTTAAATAACGAAGAAACTTAGTCATTAGTTAACTCTCTAAATATAATCATCAATATCAAGTCCTGTATGTAACATGCCTCTATGGCGTTACACCTCAAAAGCAGCACATCATTAAAACATGTCATATTTCAAGGTCAAAAGTTCCAAAGGTCACGCATTTATAGGCCAAAAAATTCATAAATAACTCAAATAATCATTGGTGACTCAATTGATAAATGCATAAGTATTCAATTGATTAAATGCAAACGTAATCAAGCAGTACTCGTCTCAAATATAAGCCAGACATGAAACGAAGCTGTAATTTTTTTTCCACAATTACCATTTGTGAGCCAGTAAGTACCACAGATCTGATCAAGTTGGTCAAAATAATTCCTTGAAACTATTTTCATGCATCATCTCCCTTCTTCACCAAGACTGACGTATACAGGTAGCATCAACATTTATAACACAACACATAATTACCTATCTTCATGTAACTTGCATAACTCTGAAAATACAGCAACACCTAAAGAGAGTTAGCAAAAAAAGGAAGACTTGCATTTAAATAGCGCCTTTCATGACCACAGGACATCCCAAGTGCTTTACAGCCAATTTAAGTACTTCTGAAGTGTAATCACTGTTGTAATGTAGGAAATGCAGCACAAACAGCAATGTGATGATGTCTAGATAATCTGTTTTAGCGATGTTGATTGAAGATAAGTATTGGCCAGGACACAGGGGATAACTTCTCTGCTTTGGTTCAAAATAATGCCGTGAGATCTTTTATGTCCACCTGAGAGGGCAGACAGGGTCTCAGCTTAATGCCTCATCCAAAAGACCACACAGGAGTGTCAGCTTTGATTTTTGTGCTCAAGTCCTGGAGTGGGACTTGAATTCATAACCTCTTGACTACCCAAGTGAGCCACAGCTCAGCCCATTTTTTTTTTTTAAAAAAGGTTCATTGGTCTTGACTGCACCCTGGAACATTCATGTGGACCTTGCAATGTTGCTGAATTCCACGAAAAGAGAAAGGGAAGAGAGAAGCTGAGCCAGTATGTGTATCTGTGGGCTGAATTTTGTTTTCCTGCCTCCGGGAGGGCGGGCTAAAAAATGGCAGCCCACACGCACGGACCACGCGGTGGCTCATTTAATTATGCAGGGTAGGCCACCCCCAACCACACCCCCCCCCCCCCCGATCACATGGCGGGGCAGCCTCAGCAACGCCACAAACGGTGTCAGCTGCCTCTGCACAGGTGCCATTTTTAAAGGGCTGCCAGACCTGCCCAGAGACTGTGGAGTTGAACCTCATACCCACCCCACACTATACCACAAATAATTGTATGCCCCGTTACCCCCACCCCCACCAAAACACTCAGATTGCAGAGTTGCCCTCTCACCACCAACCCCCCCCACCGCCAACTGCACAAAGTGCAGAGGTCACCCCTTCCCCCCCCCCACTCCCCACACTGGAAATGCAGAGTCGACCCCGTCCCCCACCCCACTAGACTAAAAATCCTAACATCCCCCCTTCCCCACCTCGGTCGCACCAGCTTTCCCTGGATGGGAAAGTGAAGGCAGCGAGAGCTGCCCATCGCATGGAAGATCCTGAACTGCAGGTAAGATCGCAGGGAACTGTACTGAATTGTATGAATGTATTTATGACCTTTATTTAAATTTTTAAAGTCGGGTCATGTCACCAAATGGCAGGGGCCACCACGGAGCCTCGCCGCCACTGGGAAGATCGGGCCCAGCAATCCCAGCGTCAGGCTCCATGGTGGGCCGCTGCCGCTCCGATCCTCCAGCCCATCCCCCCATTCCCGCCAACAAGCCCGACATCGGGAGCTAAGCAAAATTCAGCCCAGTGTGTGCGTACACATGAGTGGATAATGGATTAGACCAGAGCAAACAGAAAAGGCAAAAGAATGAGGCATTGTGGGAGTTAGTATCAAACTTCCTATGGAACAATACCGAAGCGTGTATCTTGACAAACCATGTCACATGACAGCTATATAGGGAAGAATTTATGTTCGAGCTGCCGATGAGAAATTTTGTGCAAGAAAGAAATGCATGGCAGAATTTTCAGTCAGCTTTTACGAAACAATATGCAGGTCGTACTTTGACAAACAAACAGGGACCTTAGAGACAAGTGTGAGGTGAGTGCAGTGGAAAAACTAATCAAAACATACAGTTTAAACCGTTGAATAAAAGTTCTCAGAGAAAGGTGTATGGGGGACAAGATCTATCTTGTGTTGCTGAAGGACAGATGTTTGTACTGGAGGGATGTTTATGACGTGGTTTGATATTGACCTCAGCCAGAGTCAAATCAACCGAAGTAAATGATTTGAGCAGGTGCTAGTTACTGGAGGCCTGAAATGGGAAAAACCTTCCTGGGCAGTGTTATTATCATAATAGTTTCAGCAACACCTAAAAGTCAACTGTGGGAACACAAGTAGAAACATATATAATTTCTAATCATTACAGAAGTAGGAGGAAGAACTGCAAATCACCATACAAGGCAGAGTATAAAGAAATTGTCTTATCATGTAAATAACTAAGATGAAAAGGTTTTGTGGATAAAGAACACTTTTTTTTTCATTTAGAGATACAGCACTGAAACAGGCCCTTCGGCCCACCGAGTCTGTGCCGACCATCAACCACACATTTATACTAATCCTACACTAATCCCATATTCCTACCTGTCCCTATATTTCCCTACCACCTACCTATACTAGGGGCAATTTATAATGGCCAATTTACCTACCAACCTGCAAGTCTTTGGTGGTGGGAGGAAACCGGAGCACCCGGCGAAAACCTACGCAGACACAGGGAGAACTTGCAAACTCCGCACAGGCAGTACCCAGAATTGAACCCGGATTGCAGGAGCTGTGAGGGTGCGGTGCTAACCACTGCGCCGCCCCTTGTATCTAGCTTATGTTGGCAAAATAAGAATGGTGTCTTTGAAGCTCTCAAACTGGTCAAATGCACTGAAATGGTCTTTTCTAGTACTGTGCACTCCTATGTAGGAAGCTCGGAACAGTATAAGGCCATTCAGCCTATTAAGTTAGATCATGGAGGAACTGTATCTGAACTCCCTTTACTGCCTTTTCTTTGTATGCCTTAATACTCTAAGCTAACAAAGATCTATATCTCAGTTTTGAATTTTACACTTGACCTAGCCTCAACCCCATTTTGGGGGAAAAGTTCCAGATTTCCACATCCTTTGTATGAAGAATTGCTTCCTGACATCATTCTTCAACAGCCCAAGCTTGAATTTTCAGGTTACATGCGAAGATACGAATTCGGACCAGGAGTAGGCCACTCGGCCCCTCAAGCCTGCTCCGCCATTCAACAAGATCATAGCTGATCTGATTGTAACCTCAACACCACATTCCCACCTACCCCCGATAACCTTTCACCCCCTTGCTCATCAAGAATCTATATACCCCTGCCTTAAAAATATTCAAAGGCCCTGCTTCCACCGCCTTTTGAGAGAGTTCCAAAGACTCACGACCCTCAGAGAAAAAAATTCTCCTCAACTCTGTCGTAATTGGGCATCCCCTTGTTCTTAAATGGGCGACCCCTTATTTTTAAACAGCGACCCCTAGTTCTAGATTCTCCCACAAGAGGAAACATCCTTTCCACATCCACCCTGTCAAGACCCCTCAGGATCTTATATGTTTCAATCAACTCCAGTGGATACAAGCCGAGCCTGTCCAACCTTTCCTCATAAGATAACCCGTCCATTCCAGGTATTAGTCTAGTAAAGGTTTATGCCCCTTTGTTCTGGACACCCCACCAGGGGAAATAAATTCTCTTTATCTACCCTACTGAACTCTTTTATCATCTTAAATAGCGCAATGAGATCACCCCATAAACTTCATTACTGAAGGGAATACAATCCAGTCTAAGTAACCTGTCCTTTTAAACTGACCCTTTTAGCCTAAGGAAACATTATTGTGAATCTGCACTGCACCTCTCCAAGGCCAATGTCTCCTTCCTGAAGTGTGGAGCCCAGAACTGAATGCAGTACTCCACATGTGATCTATCCAGAGCTTTATACACCTTAACAACTTCCACCTCACTGTATTCCAGCCCTCGACACAAAGGCGAACATATTAACTTTTTAAATTTTTTTTATACTTACTGAATTACCTTTAGTAATTTATGTACATGAACCTCTAAATCTCTCTGCTCCTACACAGTTTCCAGCTTCTTCCCATTTAGAAAATGCAATCTGATCCATCTTTCTTGGGTTCAAAATAAATGACCTCACATCTCCTCACACTGAACTCATCTGCCACAATTTTGGCCACTCACTTATCAAAATTCACTGCAACCTTCTGCTGCCTTCTACATTATTTACTGTGCCCTCTAACTTCGTGTCATTAGCAAACTTCAACAGGTAGCCCTCTTGGTCATGACGAAAGCACCTACAACTTCCTCATCTACTTATTTTGATACTCTGGGGTGGAAACCATCAGTTCCTGGAGATTTGTCAATCTGCAGTCTCAATATTTTCTCAACTTTATAGAAAGCTTACATTAAATCTACTAAGTTCCTCTCCTTGATTTATTTTTAACTATCCCTCGTATGCCGGGTGCTTTATCTTTGTCCTTTATTGTGAAAACTGATACTAAGTAATTATTTAGCAAGTCTGCCATTTCTTTATGTTCAATTCCAATATCAACTGTGTCTGTCTTTAAGCCCATATTACCCAGCCACCCTCCTTCACTTAATATACTTGTAAAAACATTTAGTGGTATCCTTGATATGCCTCACAAGCTTTTTTAATCAGTCTTTTTGCAACTCTTACTGCTTTCTCTGTAAACCATTGTTGTTCTTTATACCTTGCCTAGTTCGTGGGATATCCACTATTCTTTGTAATTGTGTAAAATCTTTCTTTTAATTTTATACTACCTCTCACCTCTTTTGTTGACCTGTCACTGATTAAAATTAGGTGAAATGTTTTTACGATACAAATGTGAATGTGAAAGTTAAGAAAAAACAAAATCAAGACAAGTGACTCCATCTATCAGTATTATATATCAAAATCTGATGAGGGAATTATGACAGTCCATCGGAATTGTGCCTCTAGGAAAATGCTGTGGTAACATTACACGACAATTATGTGACTATTTAACCACCAATAAAATGTAGAAAAATAATTAGTATGGGAAGCACATTAGTACGTTGAAAATAATGAGGGCCATCAAAAAACAAAGATATTACAGGCAGCAATTTTTTATTTTAAAAAAACACAGCTTGCTTATCTATTGGAACGCAATCATTTTTATAAAAAGCATGGCTGCCCCAAAGTTTTGAAATCAGAACCTTTAGATTGATGGACCCCATAAATTTGAGGCCTGTGTTAAAAATCTGGGGCTAAAGTCATCTTGTACATTTTGAAACCCTATAGAAATGATCCTTCTGTCCAATATCACACATTCCCAAACTCCCCCTAACTTTTCACCAATCTTCTCCACACTTCCCCCATCCCATTGCTCCGAGCAAGTCTCTTTGCCAACCCCTCCCACATTGAAGTAATTTCTTTGTGCATAAAGGACTGCCTATTTGTGACCACATTAAGGTCTACAGTTTCGGGGCTTTTAATTAGACCATTCTGTAATTTTTAACAATTTTTCCTAGGACAAGACTCCATAGTTGTTTCTATCCTCTTCCTCCGTCTCCTTGAGTCTCACATGACTGAAGACAGCATGCTCCCAGATCTCACCCAATGCTGCTTTAACTGCTCTAACTGCCACTGCTTGGATGTGTGCAAACAGTCTGAAGAATGCTCACCTTCATCTCCCACCCAGTGGAGAAACCCACCACCTCTGCTCAGTCCTTCTGTAACAAGTAGATGGACAGGAAATTGGCTGAGTGACAGGAAACAGAGTGAAGTGGTGAACAGTTGTTTCTCAGACTGGAGGAAGGTATATAGTGGGGTTCCCCATGAATCAGTGTTGGGACCCCTGTTTTTCTTGATATATATTAATGACCCAGACTTGGGTGTAGAGGGCGTAATTTCAAAATTTGCAGATGACACAAACGTTGGAAGTATTGTGAACTGTGAGGAGGATAATGATAGACTTCAAGAGGATGTAGACAGGCTGGTGGAAAGGGCGATCAAGTGGCAGATGAAATTTAATGCAGAAAAGTATGAATAGATTCATTTTGTTAGGAACAACAAAGAGAAGCAACATAAAATAAAGGGTACAATTCTAAAGGGGGTGCAGGAGCAGAGGGACCTGGGGGTATATATGCACAAATCATTGAAGGTTGAGAAAGGAGTTAATAAAGCATAGGGATCCTGGGCTTTATAAATAGAGCACAGGGTAGAGTACAAAAATAAGGAAGTTATGATAAACCTGTATAAAACACTAGCTCGGCCTCAACTGGAGTAGTGTGTTCAGTTCTGGGCACCACACTTCCAGAAAGATGCTAAGGCATTAGACAGGGTGCAGAAAAGATTCATGAGAATGGTTCCAGGGATGAGGAACTTCAATTACATGGATAAGTTTAAGAAGCTGGGACGTTCTCCTTGGAGAAGATTTGATAGAGGTGTTCAAAATCATGAGGGGTCTGGACAGAGTAGATAGGGAGAAACTGTTCCCACTGGCAGAAGGGTCCAGAACTAGAGGACTCCGATTTAAGGTGATTGGCAAAAGAAGCAACACTGAAATGAGGAAAGACTTATTTACGCAGCAAGTTGTTAGGATCTGGATTGCACTGCCTGAGAGTGTGGTGGAGGCAGATTCAATCAAGGCCTTCAAAAGAGAACTAGATAATTATCTGAACAGAAAAAATTTGAAGGGTTACGGATCTAATTTTGTAAATCTCACTAAGGCATCTGACACCACCAGCAGAGCAGTGCTCTAAAAAATTTGGGGAAAAATTGGCTGTCCACCAAAGCTGCTCAGTCTCATTTTCTCCTTCCACGACAATGTGCACTGCACTTTACAGTTTGATGGCTCCACTTCTGACAGTTTCAGAGTGTAGAATGGAGTGAAACAGGGTGGTGTCCTAGCCCTCACTCTGTTTGGCATCTTCTTCTCCATGCTCCTGACCTGCGCCTTTCCTGCAGATATGGAAGGAGTCTACTTGCACACCAGGTCAGATGGCAAGTTCTAGAATCTATCAAGGCTGAAAGCGAGGTTAAAAACACATCACGTCCTGATCAGAGAACTCCTCTACGCTGATTATGCTGTGCTAGTACTCACACAGAAACTCAGCTACAAAGACTCATGGACTGTGTCTCCCATGCCTGTAACATGTTCTCCTTAAACATAAGTGTCAAGAAAACTATGGTCATGGGGCAAGGTGTTGCATCTCCATCCTTGATCACACTAAATAACACCCACAGCAAATTCTGTTATCTTGGGTCCATGATGACAGATAATCTGTCCCTTGATGAAGAGGTTGATACACGCATAGGGAAAGCAGCTAGCATCCTTGGCCTAAAATAGAAACAGAAAGTACTGGAAGTACTCAGTAGGTCAGGCAGCATCTGTGGAGAGAGAAGCAGAATTAAAGTTTCAGGTCTATGATCTTCCACTGTTCTCATCTTCACTTGTGTGTGCATACCAGTGATGGATAATGAAACTAGCAAAATGGACTAGTTAAATTTTTTCCAGATTTGACCAAACAAGGCAGAATGTAAGATCAATTTTACACCAGTATAACTGTACTTTGTAAACATCCCAGTAAAACTCAGAATCTACAATTGTATTTTCATTAGAGAGAATGTTCAGAAGGAGTTTGCAGAGCAAATTCCCAATGATTTTAGTTTTATTTTTATGAGCAAGGCTCTCTCGAACTCACGAGGTGAAGTCACTTCTTTTAAAAAAGCATTCTTTGAAAAATTACTTGGTTTAATCACACAATACAGATTTTAAAAAGGTTCTCGCCTACCTTACTCCATGTTACAACTGGTTCTGGTTCTCCTTGAGAGCGGCAGGGAATCTGTACATCTGTCCCAGCTGCAACTGTCAGATCAGCTGGAGTGTTCGTAAAGACCAGCATTACTAGAGGCCCCAGTAAGGAAAGAAAAAATGTAGTTATGGGTGATCCAAACATGAAGTTGGAAATTTTGTAATATTTTCTTCCCAAGTCACCCAATACCTCTGCCCAGCAAGATGAAACAGACAAAACTTTCCTAACTTATTTTCCTGACTTATTCCCCACTAATTCGCCTGGGTTTTATCTTGCTTTTAGCCTCAGGCGATCACCTGGCTTCCAGTGGTATGGGGAGTACATATATTGGGGTATTAATGAAAACAGAGACATGTTGTCAAAGCTTTTCGTCTTGCACTCATCAGGACAATCTACAAGCAAACCTACCTTCACTGGTCAATAAACGCGATGGGATTCTTACAGTTCCACACACTATAAGATTGGCCTTATCGGCAACCTCGTAAATAGGGCCCGAGCCATTTGCTCACCATGCAAGTTTGATGCTGAAATGGAACAAATCAAAGACATCCTGCGTGACAAATCATTTCTCACTATATATTGCGCAAACTTATGAATGGGCCTAAGGCTGTATTTTTTGATCCTGAAAACTGTCCAGTTTACCTCAAATTACCCTGGAAGGGTAATGTATCCCAAAAATTTGAGCAACAGGTAAAGCTAGCGGTTTCACGCTGCTAGTATGCAGTAGCAACACGTGTGGTGTGCACCACTAACAGGATGCTGCCATTAAGCCAAAAAGATGTCCTGCTTATCACACAAATGAGTAATGTTTAGTTTAGAGATACAGCACTGAAACAGGCCCTTCGGCCCACCGAGTCTGTGCCGACCATCAACCACCCATTCATACTAATCCAACACTAATTCCATATTCCTACCACATCCCCACCTGTCCCTATATTTTCCCTACCACCTACCTATACTAGGGGCAATTTCTAATGGCCAATTTACCTATCAACCTGCAAGTCTTTGGCATGTGGGAGGAAACCGGAGCACCCGGAGGAAACCCACGCAGTCACAGGGAGAACTTGCAAACTCCACACAGGCAGTACCCAGAATTGAACCCGGGTCGCTGGAGCTGTGAGGCTGCGGTGCTAACCACTGCGCCGCCTTATGTGATATATGAATTTCAATGCCAGTGTGATGCTGGGTATAGAGGCCTTACATCCCAAAGACTGGCGGATCGTATCAAACAACATGTCCCTTCTGCTGTTCGCAACAGGCAAAGTCGTACCCAACCAGCCCATGCTTGCAAAACTCAAAACACAGCGTCCAACATTAGATGTGATTCCGCGATTGGACAACATTTGCTAAATAATCCTCAGTGTGCTAAGAATTTCGCTGACAACCAATTTAAGATTGTCTGGAGGGCTCGTAGTGTGGCGCATTTGTGCGTACTGGAAGCTACAGATATTAATACACGGGGTCCTGTTCTTTGCAGACAGAAAGAATATGTACAAACATTGTGCCGGTTTCAGCTAAACAAAATAAGTGACAACCATTCACTGGTTCATTCCTCAGAGCAATGCCTTGACCAATCAGAGTCAAGCCGCCTGGTTTAAATTTTAAACAAAGCTTGGCAGTTAACTGTCAGTAACCGTAAACTGGTGCATTCTCCATGGCAATGCCTCTACCAATCAGAGTTCACTTGTCAACCAATCAGCACTCTCTTCTCATACAGTATAAGTTGTTGTTTTCCCTTACATTGGTTATTCTTGTGAATTGTCCTGATGAGTGCAAGACGAAAAGCTTCGACAACATGTCTCTATTTTCAGCAATACTCGAGTTCTGTACTACTAAACGACTATTTATATATTGGGGTGAACAAGAAATGGCAGTTGTGTGGGACAGAATGGATGGACCAGTGAGTCATTGTTTCTATGTTCTGATTGTACAGGGGACTAGGATTTCAGATTTCAATTGAAGAATCCATTTCATCCATATGTTGATGGTACTACCCAGGACTTTTGCCTGTGTGACATTAAATATAAAGGAGCAGTCACAGTGGCTGACACAGCAAAGCAACTTTCACAGTTCTTACTATGCTGTTGATATGGCATTCAAAAAATCGTTAGACAAAAGGTTTCTTTATACTTAACATGTTAATTTTAAACATATTTTGCAGCATTAGAAGAGTACCTCGACGTTGTACAGTTAGCTGAACTGCAACTCGCAGAGCACCAACAATGTTATCAGCTTGACATTCAAACTGTCCCTCGTCATGAAGCCCAACTCTGGAAATCCTCAGTGTCCCTGTGGATAGGATAATGTGCCGCCTGTCCCCAGGAAGTGGGCTGCCTATAAACCAAAGCGTATTTCCATTACACCTCAAGAACTAATCAGATTTCTGTGACCAGTGCAACAATACTATGTGCAAAATTTACGAAAAAACACAGCACTGTAAGCTCGCCCATTTCTTGCTTGAAGAGGCATACCTTAATGATATCAGTAACACAAGCAATTTAACAAAGGCCAATCATCTCCATACTTAAGTGTGTAAACCTATGAAACAAGTAGTTTCATGACATAAATGGTGTGGGGAAAGAAACAGAAGGATAACCAATGCCTCTTTTGGTATCACGATCCATGTCTGGAAAACAAGATTACATGGAAATTATTCCCTCTTCATCTCGGTCGACTGGATGAAGTGAAATTAAGTCTGCATAAAAATGTCTAACTACCACTGACACGCTGTCAGTATAATTAACGTGGCAAACTGGAAAAAAATGCAGTAAATAATTTTAATGTATGAGCCATGAAAAAGATAATGAAAATTGGTCCAACGGTAAAAACACAACCAAAAGATAACAATTAGCTCTCAAAACCCCAGCCATATTAAATGTTCATTAGCTTATAGGGACAGAAAAATAAATCCTGCAGTTAGCAAAACCAAATTCAGGATTTTATGGTTACCTATGCGAAATACAACTCAGCAGTATTGGGTACAGGCTTTATTCTACAAAGCAAACAAAAGAAAATGAGAACTGCCAACTATCCCATTGCTAACATCAAAGACGAAGATTAATTTGTTTAGTTTTTGCTGGGGCCTGGAGTAGCTTAGCGTGAATTCAAGCTTCACTGTAGACGACAAGTAACCTCTGTATATCATACCTCCTTTAGTCCATACTATAGTTGGTGCAGGATTACCCTCGGCCTCACAGTGGAAATCTACAGCTTGTCCTTCTATAACGGTTTGATCTTGTGGAAAGACTGTAAACTGAGGTGGAGCTACAGGTAAAAGGAAAGGGGGAGAATTTTTTTTAAAAAAAAGTACCTCTTAACTTCAACACAATTCACAAACATAACTAAAGTTAAATGACATTTAAATTTCAGAGTGGAATAAAAAAAGGCGAATAATGCAGTGATTCATTTCTAGGGAGGTAGCATTGAAACCAGGGAAGTTGTGTTAAGCATACAGAGCCTTGGTTATAGCATACTTGGAGTACTGCAAACAGTTCTAGACTCCACAGGCTGAATTTTTCCAGTTACTTGGAAGTCCCGCCCCCCAGGGCCGAAAGCTGGAGGCGACCTCGCATTGGCCAGTGGCGGCCAATTAAGAGGCTGCCGTCCAAATAAGGATGGGTGCCCACCATGACGCTCACGCAATACGAACTTATCAACTATAAATATGAATTTAAGTATAAACCCGAAACGACCACTTTCCTGTAAAACAAAATGGAGTCTAGAGGTCAGGTGACCTTTGCTTTCCTGCCGATAGACATGCAACTGCAAGAAACCCGAGCTAATTTTCATGTCTGGACAAGGCTTGGCGATGTCATTAAAATGCAAACAACCCTTCCAGTGGCTGCATTTCTCAAAATAATTTTTTTAAAAAACTGGGGTTCACATTACTGCTGCAGACATGTCGATCCCAAACTTGAATTCCAGAGAATGGGTGTGAAAAGCTTTATTTGATTAGGATGGTGTTTGGATGAGTGATACCCAGACTCCATTGTCTGACAATGGTCTAACCATCAGAAACTATTTATGAGGACAATTGTAAGAGATGCTCTAGTCAAATGACAGAGGCTAGGTTTCTGTTAAGGGGTTTTAATAAAGCATATTCTGAGCAGACGGAGAGAAACATCTATGCCAACAAAGGGAAAGGATCTTGTCTAAGAGACCATCAGTTTTAAGCCACATGCAGGCAGAGACTGTCCGTCTGAGGAATTGTCCTCCTAAACCTCCCGAGCTTTTCTTCAATGGTAAAAGAAAAGGATTACAGGCTTGCATCATTTCAAGTCTTCGCTCCAGGGAAAAGCAAGTCTAACAGAGAACTCTTGAAATCATAGGACCTAAATGCAGGCTATTTTTATAACCACAATCATTCCTTGAGTGTGTATATGTATCTGTGCGAATGTGAGAGTGTGTGTAGTTGCAGACATTCGGGTATTGAAGAAACATTTATCTATCTTTTCAAACATAAGAGAAAACCTGTCATCATTTGGCTGTGCCTGACAATTAAAAACACTCGTGGATTAAAACACTTTAAAAAAAAAACACCGTCTTCGGTCAGTTGAGAGGTGAAAAAGGGGGAGCCATTCCTATCATCTCCCACCTGACTGTAACATCGCCACCAAGAGCTGCTGGCACAATCAGAGGGGTGGCAGATCAGCAGCCTCAACAGCACCACTGTTAGTGGTGGCCAGTGCTGAGCCTGCAGCTTCAGGGTGATGGCACCTCACTGGTGGGGCACCCTAGAAGAGAGGCGAGTTGGGTTGGGGGATGTTGGGGCCAGACAAGCAGGCCCTGGCAATTGTGTTGCACCAGTGGTGCCATTTCCCTGGGTGCAGGGCTGGCCACTGGTGCCAGGCGGCCCCTCCGTGGGCCATGAAGTACCCATAAAAGAGACCCACGACCCCAAAAAGGAACTCGCTGAGAGGCCTGGGTGTACATGGCAGCGGGTGCTCCCGAGACAGGCAAAATGCCCACAGAGGCAGGACGTAGCCCTTAACAACCACTTAAGTCACTTGATTGTCCGCCAGGCAGGCAGCTGTGTCACCAGATTTCCCACCGCTGGCAATATGCCATGACAGCGGGAAGAAGTCAGGCTCCTGACTCCTTTCTTTGCCATATTATCAGCCTTCCTGCCGCCCAGCATGCCTCTAATGGAGCAGGAAAATTCCACCCTATAATATTAAAAAGGATACAGATGCACAAAGGTGCAAAAAAGGATTTATTAGAGCTATACCAGAACTAACAGATTATACCCATCAGAAAAGACTGAACAGATTGGGGCTCTTTAAAAAAAAGACCGAGGAGTGACCTGATAGAGATCTTTAAGATAATTAGGGTGATAGAGAAGATGTGCAGAAAATGTTTTCACTTGTGGATGAAACAAGAACCGAGGGCATAAATATACAATTGCTATTAATAAATCCAATAGAGAATTCAGGAGAAATGTATTTACCTAAACTGTGGTTAGAATGTGGCATTGCTGCCCCAAGGACCAGCTGAGGTAAATAGCAAAGATTCATTTAAGGGAAAGTTAGATAAACACATGTCAGAGAAAGGAATAGAAGGATATGATGAGGAGGCTAAATGAAGAAGGTTGAGAGGAGGCTTGCATACAGCATAAACATTGGTCTGGACTGTTGGGTTGAATGGGATGTTTCTGTCCTGTAAAAACTATATAAAACCAAATTTATAAGATGTTTATAAAATGTTTATAATGAGGCAGAGGTCAGATGGATCTGAACATACTCTAAACCTTATAAATATTTGCTCTATGAATGTTAGTGTGGTGCTTCTATTACATACCTTTAATTATTATGAATGCATTTGCTTGAATGGAGTCCTGATTGTTGTTTGCAAGACAGGTATATTGCCCACCATCTGCTTGCACTACATTCTGAATATAGAGTCCTCCTGAGGAAGTTATAGTATAGCGAGGATCACGGGGTAAGGGAGACCCATCACTTCTCATCCAGGTGATCCGGGGCTGAGGGTTTCCAGTTGCACTACATTCCAAAGTAACACTCTCGCCGACCAATACTTCAGTGTTTTGTGGCTGAATTACAAAAGCAGGCCGAGCTATTCAAGAAAAAAAAATTAAATTCATATACAATGGACATCAAACAAACCAATATATATGCATTCTGAGTTTAACGTCTACAATTCCTTTCTTTGGCAGTGAAAAAGGATCATTTTCCAAGTATAGACATTAGACTTGTATTACAGTAAACGAAGAGTAGTTAACTATTTACATACTGTTACGACCGACTGCTCCAATCAAAGCCCCCAATCAAAATATACGATCCTGATTGTGGTGGGAGAAACGCACTGTTAATTCAATCCCATCCCTCCACAGATTGCCTAACATATCATTTTAAACTTTCCAAATTAAAGATCCAGCCAAATTGTACCATATATTGACCCCTGAATGAGGCTAACCAAACCAGGTGTCTTTAAATCAACAAATTAACTGTTTAATTAGAAAAACTAAATTCTTAAATAAGATATAAACAACATTTAAAATAGAAAAAATGAGAGTCCTCGCAAATTTACACTTCCCGATGAACAATCCTATGATTAAAGTCCACATTGCAATCTTCCAGGGTCCGATGAGGAACAGAAAACAGTGCAACACCCGAAGTTTCAAACTCTGCTTTCTTCCAGCGATGACCATCAACAACTCGCAACCACTTTCAATAGAATCCTGTTCCAAAGGATGGGTCACTGACCCGAAACGTTAACTCTGCTTCTCTTTCCACGGATGCTGCCAGACCTGCTGAGTGATTCCAGCATTTCTTGTTTTTATTTCAATAGAATCAATATGGAATTTTTGAGGGATAAAAGATTGTCACGGTCTAACTTCCCTTCCTTCAGTTTAAATTATCAGAGATGTGTGTTTTGGCTTGACTTTTTAGAACTTTGAGAGCGAATAATAAATAAACCGACTAAATTCTCTTCCTTCATTTTAAATGGGCTGCGAGCTCTTCTTTCAGGTGCTAACACACAACTGTCTGTCTGTATCCTCTGTTAGAACAGGCTGTTTTTACTATAAGCCAGTTCAAAATTAAATTGTAACAAATGTATCTCTCAATGCTCAGTCCGAGTGGCTGCATCCAAGGCAACGAGAATGCACCCTTTGACTCAATCTTTAGAGCTTGCTGCCTTAAAGTAGTTCGGCTCTTTTTCCAGCCTTAAGGCACATCATATTCTTCCCAAAAAAACTACAGAATCATAACAATACCCTGAGAATCACATTACCCCATTATTTTGAACACTTACCAGATTTTCAAACTCCTGTTGCATAACAGTGCACCTTATGCTTGCACCCAATGTTTAATTATAAGTCTACAACTGATTATGGGAATCTGTGCATCACACTTTGAGCTTCCAAAACAGCATTAAAATCAGATATATAAAAACATCTTACACTATTTATGAAAAAAAAAAATCAACAGCCCCAAAAACTGCACGATGCTGCTCCCAGTAGAGTCTCACTTGAAGGGAGTGTTGATTTTAGAATCCAATGCATAGGTGAGGCTGCCCAATTGTTAGTGCACCTAATTTTGTGAACATTAACAGCCAAAAGATTGGGAGCACCATGAGCTGCACTCTGCACCAAGAGCAGGGCCTTGCCAACTCTGGGTTAACTAGTCGACTGATCCTTCATTTTCCCGGAGAGATAAGTCGATTAATCTTGTTTTCTGTCAAGCGATGCTTTGAATCTTTTCTCAGAGACTCCCACAAATTCAGTATTCCACAGAAAGGAAATGCATATCTATCACCTATGTGTGGCTTTATGAATGGTGACTCCACTATACCCATAGAGGCCTATAATCCCATACAGTAATACTCAGATTGAGGAGCAGGAAAGTTTTAATAACTAAGAAATGTTATGCTGATTAAAACATTTTAGATAAAAGTAAATTATCAAATGTCATGTGAAATGCAATTCAGGAGATTTGATTATAGCTGAAGCATACATAGATTTAGAAGCAGGCAAGGGTAAGGACCTCTGCTCTCCTCAGAGAGGCAATAATTAGCTATCCAGAAAGCAGGCTCTAAATTTTCCAAATGGCATTAGTTTAACACCAATCGTTGCAAAATCGAGGTTAATTCTCCACTATTCATGTACATATGCTTCAGGCTCGGAATATGCACTGGACAATTGTAAAAATGATGTTCAACAGATAAGGCTTCAAAAGCAATTTTTCAGGATCAATACTTCAATGATAAACAATAAAACACTTTTTTTTTTTAACTATTTTGGCTATAGCATATGACATTACATAAAATTAAGAAGGGTTTTTAAAAATTTTAGTCTGCTGTGTATGTTAAACCTAAACGCATTCCTCATTTTGGTATATGAGCAGTATTTGTTACGAGTTCACAGGGCAACAGTCTTCCTTGTACTGTGTCTTTATTGAGCTGCCTGCTAATGGGTGCCTGCAGTGAGTGCCTCATGGTAGAAGTCACATGACTATGGCAAGCCAACAGGCACATTAGTACAGTATTGCATTTCTATCCCAAACATCCCCCTTTTCATATAAAAAAAATTTTTTTTTTAAATTGTATGCATCATCATTTACTCTGCGAGTTGCCCAAATTACCCACTATGCACACAACTCTTCTCATGCATTAGCAGTTCGTTATTCTCGTCAGGCACTGCACATGCATTGCACACATAGTCTTTAAATCATGCCGGGCTCTTAATGTTGCACATGCACGCTGTCGTTGTCTGTTCATCTGGGTGATTTTCCTTCTCCAGGGAGTGTCGTTCCCATGTCCCTTGTTGTTGCCACAGTAACTGTTGTTCCATTTCCAGCGTTGGGGTGCTATGGACCTCTGGGACTGATGGTTGATCTGTGCTCATCTTCCTGATCGGCTGCCTGCAGTGAAGGAACAGCTTCTTCAATTGTGCGTATGTGCCTGTGGTTGCGACGGTATGTGTTCACTTCCACTGTGTGAGATTGAGGTGACAACTGCTCTACACAGGTCCCATGTTGCCACTTGAGCTGACTCTTGTTTATGAGCATTGAAGGTTTGTACCCTGACTGGCACTTCAATGCTCAATTCTGGCAATGGTTTGGCAGTTTTGTCAAAATGAAATTTGGCTTTCTGCCATTTCACCTTAATTTTGTCATTCACGCCTGTTACTACTTCTGGCTTCAGTAGCTATTTTGCTATTGGAAGAGTAGTTTGGGTGCAGCATGACATTAGTCTTTGTACTGGACTACTTTCCATGCCTTCAGTAGGTGTGTTTCTCCACTTGAGGATTGCCTTGTATACATCTGTGCTGGATTTACTCCATTTCTTTACAATTCCTTTGGTGATTTTCACTGCCACCTCAGCCTTTCCATTGGACTGGGGATAGTGTGGAGATGAAGTATGGTGCTGAATTTTCCAATCCCACGTGAAGCAGCTGAATTCTTCGCTGGTGAACTGGGGGCCATTGCCTCCTAGCAGGCAGAATAGTAGTCTACGGTGACGATCAGTTCCTGCGATACTGAAGTGTCCTACTCCCAGCTTCATCCATGGTCCGTCTGGGATGTCACGTGTCATCAGCAGCTCTTTAGTTTGCTTAGATTGGTACTCGTTGCACGCACTGCACTGGCTGATGTGGTCCTTGATATCATTGCTCACGTTTGGCCAGTAGAGCACTTCTCTTGCCTTCTGCAGACTCGACTCAATTCCTTGGTGGCTTTGTTCCTTTTCTGTGGCTTTTAGCAGCATTCAGCTGCTCTGAACATTCTTGTGTTCCTCTTTTAGTAGCTATCCTTCTATACAGCTCTTCAACAGACAATCTCAGCTCAGCTGCGACACCATGTTATGAGCTCACAGGACAACAGTCTTGCTTGTACTGTGTCTTTGTTGAACTGCTTGCTGATGGATGCCTGCAGTGAGTGCCTCATGGAAGAAGTCACATGACTATGGCAAGCCAGGAGGCACATTAGTACAGTATTGCATTTCTATCCCAAATAGTATTATTCCCAAAATATTTACTTTTGTCAATTGCAATCATGGTAAAGACCCCACAGGTCCCAGTTAATGTATCATTTAAAAAAAAGCCACTAAGCTGTGGAATTGCTTCCATTTCTTCCTTCCTTAAATCTGTGAGTTTAGCTGAAAATATAGCAGCCAAATGACAATGAGAGTAGTTCCATTAAAATATAAAAAAAAGTTCAATATTCATTATTGAAGGGACGAGATACTGGGTGAAGAAGTGAAACCTTTTTCTTTCAGATTCTTTCAAGATAGAACTGATTCCACATAAGTGCAGAGGTCATCCACGCATTATTAAATGTGCAATCCTTTGGAGAAGAAAGCATGAAAGGGTTCCAATATAGCCTACTCATACCAAATTTTAGATGCAGCTGATTGCTAAAAGTTGCATCTGCCATCAAAAATTATTTTCAACTATCAGTCAAGACTGAACTTTTCTCTGGAATTGAGTGAATAGCTGTGCCACAAAGCTTTGTAACTGCATGGCTATGTAGTTTACAGCCGTGCAAGCAAGCAATTTCTTGTCAAATAACTTGTGATTCTGTCAAGATAGAATCATATATGAGAATCCAGATATAAAGCTGAATAAACTGTTAGCAAACCTAATTTTAATACTTACTGAATCTCGGTACTGGCTTTTACAACTATTACTTAGCTGTTTCAAGTTTATAGGTAAAATAAATTTTCCAATTAAAAGCTTGCAAATATATACCTAATATAGGTATTAGTTGCACTAATATCGTCTCATTTTTAATTTAATATAGCTTCTGAAATTTCATGCTGCCAAATGCTACTCCACTCCCTATTCTGTCTCCCACACAGTGGAAATTTTCTCCTCTCCCAGTCTGTTGATAAAATATACAATATATCTACTAAAGTCCCAGAATATCACTTTCATCTCTTTGATTTATCAATTAAAAATCCCTTTGCAAAACAATCCCCTTGCTCTACATCCACTTATCTACAGTTAAACAGTTTCATATGTGTGTTCAGATTATCGCATTGGAACTGTTAAACAATTTAATGCACAATAACATTAAACACCATTTCATTCGAATATGATTCTCCTCATTCTTTGATCATCGAACCTCTAAAGTACATGTAAATAGGCAATCATCCAAGCTGCAGAGAATTCACTTGGACAATTAAGACTCTGGCATTAAATGAGCCATGTTGATCAAGTGGACCTTCCCAAAAGCATGTCTCATTGAGAGTATGCTTCAAATCTTTCATAAGGATGCAGCAAAGACACTAAGCTAATATTAGGAATTAATGAAACAAAATATTTGCATTTATATAGTGCTCCATCAAGTTGAAGTGTCTCAAAGGTGCTCAAAAGACACAATGAATCATCTTTTCTACATATAGTGAAATTCATACAAATGAGGAAGTACAAATGGTTTAGCTCACAAATAAAACTGAGGGCCAGGAAGTAAGCAGAAGTTGAACTACATTCAAAGAATGAGAAACAGAACACTTTTTGTCTATTTGCTCAATCTTTGCATACAAAGTAATGAGGCCAATACAGTCGAGAAAATAATCAGCTTAAAGCACATCAAAAAAGCAGAGATTTGTAAAAGCTTGTAAATTACATCACCATTTATCTGCTTTGGAGTCTCGTATGGCTAACCCCTTTAGGATACAGTTCCAATGAAACGAATACAATGACAAATTTTAACTCCTTTCACCCCACTAAGGAACAGCATTGGAAATAGCTCTGAATCTTAGTCCCAGTCCCAATGTGGGTAAATGAGCAGATGGTGATTGAAGGAGAGAGCAAAAACAGAGATAGTAGTGAAGAAAAACAATATTTTCCTCTCTCTCCAGTAATTTACTTATGTCTGATACTTCCTCTAACACACAAGCACCAATGCATTTGCTTTCTTCACCCCCTCCATCCCCATCCAGCCATCATGAAGTGCAGAACACAAAACAAGAAGTTTTACCTGGTATCTCAAAGTACCGAAGAATAACTTCAGGAGTTTTCACTTCCCCCGCTACATTTTTGGCCATGCATTGGTAGACACCTTGGTCATCTTCTTGAATATTCTGGATCATTAAAGTACCATCATCCAGTAGGTTTAAGCGTGGGTTGTACTTCATATCTAATGCATTACTGTAAGGGAACAAAAGCATTCATAATCTTGCATTTGCAAACTTAAATAAAGTATTTTTTTTAAAAATACGATTTTAAGGATTCATAAGGATGTGTTCATATCGATTCCAAACCTCATATGTGACTATCTGTACCAAGCACACTGGCTGATAACCATCATTACAGATGTTAATTGAGTTTTCCATAATGAACAAGCTCAGACTGGTCAGCAATAATGTTTCAATGAAAACTATAAAGGGGAAACAACTTATTCAATTATTTTTCATTCATTCATTTTAATTAGTGGCGCTTCCCCTCTGGTTGGTATTTGAGATATTACAAACATTGCTTGATAGGCATTTTGTTCCACGTTGAAAACACCAAGTTCAAAGTTGGCATTTTGAAAGTACTTTAAACATATATGTAATCTACAGATTTAGTGGACCAAACAGGTAAGTGGGATTGAAATAATTAAGGCATCTATCAATATACAGACCCAAAATTATACCCTATTTCATTTGTTTTTTATTTATTTAGAGATACAGCACTGAAACAGGCCCTTTGGCCCACCGAGTCTGTGCCGACCATCAACCACCCATTTATACTCATCCTACATTAATCCCATATTCCTACCACATCCCCACCTTCCTTCAATTCCCCTACCACCTACCTATACTAGGGGCAATTTACAATGGCCAATTTACCTATCAACCTGCAAGTCTTTGGCTGTGGGTTGTGACTTCCCACCCATGCCAGAAAGCACCAGGGTGCAAAGTGCGGACATCAGGTGCTGGGTTTGTATTAACCACAAGTTTGAGTCTCGGAAGGCGCAGGATGGCTGCCAGCCAAGAGGTCTTAAGCCCACACATCATAAAGGGTCTTGAATAGTGCCTTTTCACGTCTTTGCTGTGTGTCAAAGTGCATTACAGCTAATGGATTACTTTTGAAGTCCAGTTACTGTCGTTATACAGATAAAGATGGAAGCCAATTTATATACAATCAGGTCCCACAAACAACAAATGAATGAATGACTCATTTTTGTTGGTTCAAAGAGTTGGCCAAAATACTGGGAGAACTTGCAATTTGAAAAGGGTTCTTTTATATCTACATGAGTATGTGCCTTGATTAACATCTGATTTTAAAGATGCTGCCTCCAGCAATGTTCCTCAGTGCTATACTGAACTATTGGGTTAGATTATGTGCTGAAATCTGCAGCAGAGCTTGAACCCACAGATTTCTACCTGAGGTAAGAGTGCTATCAACTGAGCCAAGTTGACACCGATTTGTTTGACATCAATTCTTACATAGGAAGATAGGAACAGTAGACCATTCAGCCCCTCGAGCCTGTCCCAGCATTCAATGAGATCATGGCTGATCCGCGGCCTAACTCCATATACCTGCCTTTGGCCCATATCCCTTCATATCTTTGCTTAACAAAAATCTATCTATCTCAGATTTAAAATTAACAACGGTTCTAGCTTCAACTGCAGTTTGTGGAAGAGATTTCCAAACCTCTACCACCCTTTGCGTGAGGAAGTGCTTCCTAACATCTCTCCTGAACGATCTGATCCTAATTTTTTAGACTATGCCCCCTAGTTTTAGAATCTCCAACCAGTGGAAATAATTTTTCTTTATCTAGCCTGTCTTTTCCTGTTAATATCTTGAAGACTTCGATCAGATCACCCCTTAACCTTCTAAATTCTAGCGAAAACAGGCCTAATTTGTATAATCTCTCCTCGTAACTTAACCCCAGTAGTCCAGGTATCATTCTTGTAAACCTACGTTGCACTCCCTCCAAGGCCAATATATCCTTCCCAAGGTGTGGTGCCCAGAACTGCTCACAGTACTCCAAGTGGGGTCTAACCAGGGTTTTGTACGACTGCAGCATAACCTCTGTGTCTTTATACTTCAATCCTCTAGATATAAAAGTTAGCATTCCATTAGCCTTTTTGATTACTTTCTGCACTTGCTCGTGGCATTTTAAAGATCTATGCACCTGAACCCCCAAGTCTCTTTGGACATCCACTGTACTTAACCTCGTCTCATTTAGAAAGTACCCTGCTCTATCCTTTTTTGGTCCAAAATGGATAATCTCACACGTGCCTGCATTGAAATCCATCTGTGACAGTTTTGCCCACTCACCTAGTCTGTCAATATCTCTTTGCAATTTTATGCTATCATCTAGACTGTCTACAATACCGCCTAACTTTGTATCGTCAGCAAATTTGGATATGTTACTATCCAAGTCGTTAATGAATAATGTGAATAATTGAGGCCCCTGCGGAACACCACAAGTCACATCCTGCCAATCGGAGTATTTACCCATTATCCCCACTCTCTATCACCTACCACTCAACCAACCTCCTAACCATTTCAATAATTTGCCCTCAACTCCATGGGCTTCTACCTTAGTTAACAGTATCTTATGAGGGACTTTACCAAATGCCTTCTATAAATAACATCCATAGACATTTCCCTGCCCACTACCTTAGTCACCTGTTCAAAAAATTCAATGAGATTTGTCATGAATCCATGCTGGCTGTCCCTGATTAACTGAAATTTTTCTAGGGGTTCAGTCACCCTATCCTTGATTACAGACTCCAGCAACTTGCCCACCACAGATGTCAGGCTAACTGGTCTGTAATTTCCTTGGTTCCCCCTTCTTAAAAAGTGGAGTGACATGTGCAACTTTCCAATCCAGAGGGACCACTCCTGAATCTAGGGAACTCTGAAAGACTATAGTTAGGCATCTACAATGTGCTCCCCTACTTCCTTTAACACCCTCAGATGGAAACTGTCAGGTCCTGGGGATTTCTCACTCTTTAATTCTTCTGTCCCAAAACAGCAGGATTGGACAAAAGCAGTTCCATTAATAACTGCTGCATGTCTGTTTTGTTTGGAAAGAGCCATATCTTATTTGGCACAGAGAAAAGGCAATATTCTCAAGTTTAGCCAAGGTAGTAGCAGAATTTCATTTGCACCAATAAATTCCAGGTCCCTTGCTTCATTCTGCCCCAATACTGAATTTGAGTATAGATTTAACTTCCTCACATAACCAGGGGCTCAAACTGTAACTCCAATCAAACAAAATGCATTATCAAAACTTATTAACTGTCTCTGCGTCTTCTATGAAAATAATGATTTTTCATCTTCTACCACATGGGAAGTGAAGATTACTTGGCTATGACATCATTATCAAAAAAGGCTGTATTTCGAGTGATTTTTCCCGATTGTAAGTGGCAGCTGGTTCCATTCAAATAACAGCAGTATCCTGCAAAGTCGGTCAGCTATTATCTATCAGGCTTCGTAAAAAAAATGGTAGAAACATTTAGACTTCTGCGGCTTTAGCTCCAACCACAGCGGACATGAGCAGGTGTACGAACCGTCATTTTAGATTTGTTAACGTTTGCATTTTATTCTAATAACCTTGTAAGCAAAAAGGTTGCAAACGCAGTCAGTGCACATCAACTTACTTGTTACGCAGCCAAATTATTTCAGGTTTTGGATTACCCTCAGCTCTGCAGGTAAAGTACACAGTGTTCCCAGATGTTACATCTGCATCCTGTGGCTGCGTTGTAATTCGCGGTTTCTCTACATAAATTGAGAATTAATTTTAAAACAGCTTCCAACATCAACACGGAAAACAACAGCATTTTGCGCATTCATATTTATTCTAACATGGCTTTCTGTCTGATCGGAGTTCATCATCTTATATTACATTATTGATGAAAAATGCACCCATTTTGGTTACTGACTCAATATTAACAAAAGCCAACAAAACAAAAACAAAATCAAAGCTTATAAATTTAAAGCCAGAGTTTGCATATGTGGGTCATCGTAAAATCTCAGTGCTGTTAAAAGGTTCAAGGGGTACAGTTCCAGCCATTAACTGGTAAAATACCAACTTTTCCCATTTTGATTTTTAAAACAACAGGGCAGCAGTTAAAATCAAAGCAGATTAAGGTTCTTAGAAAAGGTTGGACAATAAGCCAATTGATGATGAGGTTAACACTGAAAACTCTCAGCCAATCTCTTTGCAGTTAACAGAGTAAATAAAATACAAAGAGATGGTGCAACATTTGGAAGAACAAATGTGTTGCATCAAAGAGTGGTGGAATGTGGTCTGTGCCCATTGATTCTCAGCTCCACTGATTTGTCATCTTGTTCGTATTACTGTAAAGCAAGCCAGAGGCCAATATTTCACAGGGGAGGAAATGAGGCAGAATCCAGAAGAAATCCAACAACAATAACTTGCATGTACATAGGACCTTTTAAATGGAAAAACATTCTGAGGCACTTCACAGAACTCTTGCACATTGAGTAATGTAGACAAGTAGCCAGAAAGAAGATCAGCTGCTCACTTACAAGAAGTTCACAAAACGTGACACTTAAACAGCCAATAGCTCAGACAGAAACATACTATTTACCCCTAAACATTCCATTCCTCTGACCCTCGTCTTTTTCCCCCCCTGTCTCATCACTCTACTATTGGTGGGAGAACCTTCAGGTGCCTGGATCCTACTTGCTGGAATTCCTCCCTTAAATTTCTCTCCTCTTTTTTTTTTAAGTTTCTCAAAACCCAAATTTTTGACCAAGCTTCAGGACACCCCTCCTATCATCGCCCTCCCTGAGTCAATATCCACTTTCCTTATGCCTGCCTATAAAATGTCTTTGAATGCTCCCACAGTAAAGGCGGCCTATAAATGCAAGTTGAACAAGTGTCTACAGAACTGCTTTAATCCCTGTAAAGTTAGAGTTGTTGCTAAGTGACTGCCGTACCTAACTTTAAACTATGACCAGACAACCAGCTTGTTGTCAAGAAGTTCATTATTAGAGGGAGCTTGGCAGCAACATATTGAAGTATTACAAGATATACAAAAATGCACTTCAAAAGGTAAATCAATCCTATACTGAGGACCAGTAATTTAACACCTGGACAGCAATGTGATCTATATTGGCTTGACCAAGCTGAAACTCACCACAGTTAAATTCCTCTGGTGTAACTGTGGCAACGGACCTCCCCTGTAGCCTTTTGGGATACTCACAGGTAGCTGCTGCTTGGGTGTTACCAGATTCAGCATACTGCTGCAGCATCTCAGCCAACCACATTAGATCACAGTTACAATTCAGGCTATTTGAGTCCAACCTCCTATTAAAAAGAAGTATCTTCAAGTGAAGATGAACTGATATTTTAAATGCATTTCTTTGCGTCATATTATTCAACAGTCCAGCATTAAAAAAGAAAAAAGCACCAGTTCTTAAAAATTATTATTCGTAAGCCAAACTAAGATATATACATAATGTAGTCTAAGACCATTTTTATTTCATCGGTAGATAAGTGTAAAGCCTTCAATATAAAAGTAACATTTTCAGGACTGTGAAACAAATTTTTTTTTTTTTAAAGAGATACAGCACTGAAACAGGCCCTTCGGCCCACTGAGTCTGTGCCGACCAACAACCACCCATTTACACTAACCCTACAGCAATCCCATATTCACTACCACCTACCTACACTAGGGGCAATTTACAATGGCCAATTTACCTATCACCTGCAAGTCTTTGGCTGTGGGAAGAAACTGGAGCACCCGGCGAAAACCCACGCAGTCACAGGGAGAACTTGAAAACTCCTTACAGGCAGTACCCAGAATTGAACCCGGGTCCCTAGAGCTGTGAGGCTGCGGTGCTAACCACTGCGCCACTGTGCCGCCTTAAATTGTAATTCATTAAGTGTTTTTTCCAATATGAAGTCTCAGCCAAATTAGAATCCATATTAAAAAAAACTTCCCAGTATCGGAGAAACACTCCACTACTGTAATTCTACAGTGTACTTGAAAACCAACTGCATTATTTACAGTGTTACCAGTCAAATACAGTGGGGCAGTTTTCCTGTTCCCAACTGCATTGGTTTGCCTGGATGCAGCAAATACACAAAACTGTGATCGGGAAGTTCACAGGCATGTAAAGAAACCCACCTGATTTTTCATCCACTTAGTTTAATATACAAAAATGGTGGGACCTTTCTTATGAATGTGCACTACCAAAGTCCCGATTTTCCTCCCTGCGCTGTGCCAAGGTATTCTGTGCATCCAGGCACAGGAACAGGCAACTCTGCCTCAGCATCTTTCGATTTGGTGCAATGTACATGCAATTGATGTGAATAATTTCAATCTACAAGTTCCCTCTTCAATAATATAACAACCGCACTCCACATCTTATATCTATCAGCACTGATCAGATGTAAAGCTTGCTTGCAACGTACTGCTCAATTAATTATCATTCCTCCCTTTCCCACCTCCCTGTAAAGAAAGCTAGTTTCTCCTACTTACAGTCTTTTCATGGACTCTAACTGACTGAATGTTCTTGGTAAAATCTGTGACAATCTATTGTTGTGCAAAAAACTGTAAAAGAAAAGAAAATATCCAAATATAATTTTTCTGTGGAGTTATTGCATTAAATACATTTGTTCATTTTAAATGAATTAATTTACTGTTTAGCAGTCATGGGTCGAGTAATAACCATTTCGAAATATGAAGACATTCTATTTCTCGTTTTTCAATTCAAACAAATAAAAAAGAATGGGTGAAATCAGTTGTGAGCAAATACCTGCTTTATGCATGAAAAATAAAAAAAGAATTTTGTTAAAGAAACAGTTTTTTTGTGTACAAATAAGTTAACTATAACTAAACTCATCGAAAATGTATCACGAGATTTGATGAACACCATTTGCTGCATCCTCAGCATTTTGTCCAGGGTGGAGGTTTGTTCAGTTCATAACACAATGCAAATGACAGTATGTGTTTCTTGCTGAACTCCAGCATGCTGACATTGACTGTTCTAAATTTTGGCCAATTTTAAATTCAATATTGGCATTCCTATTGTGCAATCAGTCGATGTTTTTGTGATCAGCCAGGTACAAGACACCTGCCCAAACACATCACAAAAACATAGACAATTTAAGGCATAGGAGTCATCCTTTTGGCCCATTGTACCTGTGCCAGTTGTTGGGAAACTGCTCAATATTTCCCAGATCAAACCGAGACATCCACATAAGTAGTGTTCTGAATGAACAGACATGTTGTGCATTGGGATACACCTCAATTATCTAACCCACAACAGGTGGCTTTTGGGTCCACCAAGTGTGTGAAAGGGTATTGCTGGAGTTTAGCTAAAGGATTGGCAAGCTCCCCACTGCCTGTAGAGCACCCTATCCATTAGGGCATCAGCTTGCAGAGGACAAAATGGGAATAATTCCAGTGGCCAATTACAGGTCTATTCACCAGGCCCCAGCAGTAAACCAGGCAACTTGGTCCCAATCTTCTGGTGCCACCTTCGAGCCAACTCAGTACCAAAGAGATTGACAAATGTCTCCCTTCTCCCCCACCCTCCTGCGAGGCACCAGTTTGTCCTTCAGACAACTGATAAACATGGTTTGGACTCTTCACTAGATGAAGACTAGGGGCTGGATTTTTAGCCCCTGCTGGGGCCGAGAACAGAGATAGGCAGGCAGGTGCAGAATTTTGTGGCTGCCGGCCTGCGTGCCTTTTCCCGAGCTCCAGCCTACCCCCGGGCCATTTTCCCGGAGGCGGGATGGGGGACAGTTGGCCCAATTAAAGGCCTGGAATTTTCAGTCGGTGTCTAGGTTCCCGAAGCTGGCAGGGGTCCATGGAGCCGCCTGGAGGCGGCCTCCTGGCTGCAGAAGTGGGGGTTGGGGGCAGCACTCCCTGCTTGCCTCAGTGCAGCAGCAGCTACAGGCTGCCCTGTGGAGGTGTCCACCCCTCCCCCCAACAGTGCTGGCCTGGCGGCAAAGGCCATTTTTTATTCAAAGTTTGGAAGATTTGGAGAAGGCATCTCCATCTTGGAGCACTCTCTCCCTTTCTTGCCTGCCATGGCATTTGCTGCTGTCAAGCTGAAAGACCTCTGATTGGCCCTCCAGCTTCAAGAGCCCGTTTGGCGTCCTTAATTGGACAGCAAGCCCACCCGCAGGCCATTAATTGGCCGCTCCAGGGAAAATCATATTAAGTGACTGTTTACCACACAATGCGGGCTTATGACCAAACCCGTATCCCCGTTCCCGCAACACCAATTTGAGCCTGAAGACAGGGTTCAGCAGCCGCAGGGAAAATCCTGCCCTGGGGATCAAAAACTCCTTCCATACACTACAGCAAAGAGCAAAGCTTGCTATAAAATGCATCAGTGTGTTGTCGCCATGCTTTTGACCAAGCATACCCACACATCACGCTGAACAGTGATTCCATCATTTAGTTGGGCAGTGCTTGCCTGACTGCAAACCAATCATGAAAAGCCTGAACCCTAGGTACACAAGGCATTTCTCTCACTACCTGCAACCATTTTTCCTTCCTAGACACAAATCTATCTTACATCTTGGCCCTGGATCTCTCATAGGGGCCAAATGAAGACCTACTGAGATGTTCTGAACGGCAAGGAAGGGTTATTTGAACACACACCTCATAGACTGCAAATTAGTCTTCATTAAAACTTTACTGTCATTGAAGAAAAGAAACATCTGAGCACTCTTCTGCCCTTCTCAGTTTGGCTCCGAAGAACTGTGCCCAGGCTGAAGTCGATGTCCATCAGAAGGTTTTATTATTTATCACACCTAAATTACTAGTCCACCTCAACAAAAGCACTGCTGAATTAAACTGCCCATCCCATAACTGACTATTAGATACATACACAATTCACCAAAAGAGAAAATGGTCACACAAAACTTTTACATAAGACAAGTGGCACTGTAGATTTCTGGCAGTATGACAGAACTGCCAACCACAGTTGTGGTTGAAATAACATTGCTAATTTCTCAGCCTCTTAAAGTCAAACTCAAACTAGTAATCAGTACTGCGGCTGATGTATTTGATTGACAGCACAGCTGTTCGTGTTGTATACTAAGATGTTCATGGAACTTACACATGCTATATGTGGGAAAGCTCTCAGTCCCTTGAAAGCAAAATGATTTTTAAGTACTCTAACAAACATTTTAGAGTAAATTACAGTAATGGAGCAGCTTTATGTTTCAAGGTTTGCTCCTGGCTGTTAAAAACTAAATAACCGTTTGCTTACTTTTTAATGGTTGAAATATGAAAGATATGATGTGCCTAAATTTTAAAAAGGGATTCATTTAAAAGGCATTAACGATGGCACTGTTTTCACAATTTTCTCTTTTATTTTTGTAATTTTCCGTCTTTCCAATCATATAACTGTGACTCTCTTTCATTACAAGAATTAACCAGCTAACTGACAGCCACCAACACACATGCTGTCTTGTACTACTCCAATAGCCACATTTCCACCTCACCAGGCAACTGGGTGTCTGAGACTGGTATTCAACCCTGGGGGAAGTACAAGAGAGATCAGTGACCAGTTGGAAATGAATTTGAATTATTTGGGAGCTAACACTGTTGTAGCTAATGCATCTACTCAAAACAAAAACTCTTTCAACTTAACAGTAAGCTTGTAAGTGTGTCATTTCCAATACCCTTGAATTGGCCTCAGTTTACAGTCAGGAATTTTTGGCTTAGCTGTCAATACCCTTTAAAGCTTTTCTCAAGAGGTTACCTATTAAACGTATTAGGAAATGTAGCACTCACAGCCTTTCAAGCTTTGGAAGATGACTGAAGGATTCTGGTTCTAAAGATTCTATTTGATTGAAGTGGAGATACCTATGTAAAAATAGAAAATCCAGTTTACATCGAGACTTTCAACCGACTGAAAATAAGTACTGCAGCATGGTTTATTTTACCATTTGTGAATTGTTAATATCCATATAATTTACATATTGAAATTTGGATTTTTTTTATACCTATTTAAATTAAGGAAAGAAGAATTAAAGCTACATAACACAGGGAAAAGGTTTCGTTAAATCCAAATATTGTCAGTAAAAATAAATGAGCTTTAATTAACCACAAGGAACAGTCAACATTGCCTCTTTTCTCAGCCCCATCCCATGAGATTGAATATTGTGAATGCTCTATTGCATTTAAATGAAACAAAGTACATAAACTTTACCAATGCTCTCATAAATGTTACATTTTACAGAAACAGTATTTATTTTGTTTGTGCTTTCAATATAAAACTTCAAATTATCACTTCTGAGTCACAAACTGCTTTGTTATAAACAAACTTATCTGCTTTCAATCAAAGCAAAGCGGTACAAAACTTAACGGTTAGAAACTACTACACATGAACACTCCAATAGCCCCAATATATAATTTCATTAGAGTCAGGAATCTAATGTTACTAGAGGCAGGGCTTCAAATGGGTGATTCAGTGATCTGTTGTTTCCAGGGTTTAAATTTATTTGCCGGTAGTAATTCACAAAGGGGATCCATCCCCAGACAACAGACATGCCCTTGCAGCCACTTCATGGAGACATCTCAGGAAATCATGGGTACGTAGCCAGTGATATTCTGCACACTAAAATTCATTAAAATTCAAGGACCGCATACCTATAATTTCAAGACATTTGTCACAGCAGGCACCACTCCATGCTGGGAGTACTGGATGGTGAACTCACCCTTGTGTCTGAATTAGTGACTATTAATCATGCAGAAGGATATACAGCATCACCTCATGGTATACTACCCAACACGAATGTTGCAAATAGGTAAATAAATGGCCTATTGTTTTGAAGTGTTAATGTACCCACACATACCACAAATTCCTGTTTGAAAATGGGATTCTGTAGTGAGTGGGTTAATATACCATTGTGTGTGTGGGGATTGAACCTAGCCCAAACTGTTGCGATGAAAGATTTCTTTCAGCTCACCGAATGGCTCCCTTAGTTAAGACAGTGAGTTACTGAGTTGCATGGCAGGAGGATTCCATCTTTGATCCCTGGTCTGTCTTTAGCTAAAACAGCAACAGGAGCGGTACAGTTGACGTCGAGGTCATGAGGTAAGGCAGAAAAAAAAACTTTGGGTTCTTGCTCCTAATCACTGTTCAGCAGACTGCTGCTGGTAAAGTACCGTGTGGATGCCAGGTGAGAGCAGGAATGAGCTTGGTAGTGATAATTCCTGTAGACCAAAACTGCCAGCACTCGCTGTCCAGATTAACACATGGAGGGCGATTTGTGGCTCGGTACTAGGCGGCTTCTCGCAACACCAAGTGAGAAAAGGGAGAGGAGAAAGCAGACAGAAAAAGCAGAAAATATCTCTCATTGGCTGTAAAGTTTTACATGAAATTAGCTTTGTTAGCTATTCCCTCTTGTGCAGCGCAAAACCCAACAGGAGTCGACCATAATGGAGGTAGGTGTGAGAAATGAAAATATTACACTGGTGCAATAGGACACTCTTTTTTAATGCTAGGGCAGAGCCGACATAACTTCAGTAACTCTGCAAGTGGCTTTCTCGTATCTGACCTATGAGCACTTGAAATCACAAGTTGCCTGAGAAAATGCTCCTCATTACTTAATCTTAATAAACACAAATTGTTTTAACAAGACCCACTTTAGATCAGCTTAAAATATCTTCAGTACACATAGCAATGCCAAACAAATTCCTGAGGATCCTGCTAAGCAGTTTTGTAGTCTAAGGAAACAAGTAGATTTTTCCCCTTCTTTTCCATATTGCTCAAGTGCCTGGAGACTGATTCTCTACAAAAGATCAATGTTCTTGGTTATGAAAATGGAAACCATTTATGCTGACAAGATATCATAACAGGTTTATCAATTCTCATTATCTATCATGGAAAATAATTAAATTATGCTGAAACAGTAAACATTGAAAAAAAAGTTCTCACTAAGCATACTGCAACTCAAATACAATGGGAGATACACAATCAAGCATGGCTGTATACAATTTGTATAAAGTAGTCTATGATACACTGCAACAATGCTATGCTGAATTGCTCATATTTGGGCCATTCAAGAGAAAATATGATCTATGCAACTACATGAAAATGAACAATAGCCTGGAGCAGACATGAGCACTTGGCCAGTTTCAAACTGTAAAAACATTTGAGCCCACTACACATTAAAACCAAGCTAAATCCTGAGGTTTAGTAAGCTTTGCTCAGATTTTTAGAATATAGACTGTTCACCGTTCCCTTTTAATTTCAATAGGAAATGTTACTGTTAATGCAGTGGATAAAACCATTAAAATCTATCAGTTGCCTAATAAGTATCTATCAACCTCAGCTTTGAAATCATCAATTGACCTAGCCTCAACAGCTTTTTGGAGGAGCAAGTTCCAGATTTCTGGTACTCTTTGTGTGAAGAATTGGTTTCCGATATCACCTCTGAATGGCCTAGTTCTAATTTTAAGCTTCTGCTCTCTTGTTCTGGACTCTCCCACCAGAGGAAATAGTTTCTTTGGACCTACCCTATCAAATGCTTTAATTATCTTAAACATCTTGATTATTAAACATCTTCTATATTCAAAGGAATACAAGCCTAGTCTATGCAACTTGTCCTCATAATTTAACCCTTTTAGGCCCAGTATCATACTGGTGAATCTACATTGCACCCCATCCAAGACCAATAAATCCTTCCTGAGATGCAGTGTCCAAAACTGAATATTCCAGATAGGGTCTAGCTAGAGCTCTGCACAGAGGTGCCAAACCTTCCACCCCTTTGTATTCCAGTCCCTTTGAGATAAAGGCCAACATTCTACCAGCATTAAAAAGTTTTGTACCTGTCCACTAACTTTCAGTTATTTATGCACATGAACACCCAAATCTCTTTACACCTCCAATTAGAAAATACCCCCTATTTGTCTGTCTTGGATCCAAAGTAGATGACCTCACATTAATCACCATTTGCCAGTTTTGCACATTCAATTATTTGGTGATGTTCCTATATGCACTACTTACCATGTCAGCTAATTTTATGTCACCCGTAAAACTGTTCCTTCAGCCAATCATTGATAAATATGGTGAAAAACTGAGGTCCTCAGTATAGATCCCTGGGGAACATCACTTGTCACTTCCCACCAATCAGAGTATGTACCCTTTATCCCTATTCTGTCTCCTACCATCCAAATGCCAAGCCATGTCCCACTTTTCTATGTTATTTATGTAGTTTACTTCAAATTGCTGGATAATTCAGATTGTTCTTAGCACAAAAAGCAACTTTTAATTATCAGTAGACTATAGCCATATCTAGACTGTACTGACAAGGCATAATTTTTGGGAACAAAAGTAGTAAAAAGCCCAATGTAATGTTGATTTCAACTATACAAAATTATTGCCAAAACATGCAAGATGTACATACCATCTACCTAAACTCTAATTAGTGCCTTAACCACCCATAATTAGTTGCTTTAACATGATTGTTCAGTTTAAGTAAATTATGATTTACTATTGAACAAAACTAAATAACCAAGTTAATGTTATCTTGCTAATTCCTAGTCTGAAGAACATCATGCAAAACCACAGGAGCTTGAATTTACATTCCCAGACTCCTAGTCTTTTCTATCCAGACAGAAGACATCATCAGTTTTAACTGGATGGTGTAGAAAATGAAAATCAAGGACAGTTGAACACAGAACGAATACAGACTTGATCATATCAGTTAAGTTGTTGTGCACATAAATTGCAACCCATGTATATTAGTTAGGGTTCTTTGACTACTTCTTCAAATGCATATGATCCATTCATAAGTGAACAACCTGACCCAAGCACCTTCAGGAAGCTAGGATTTTTTACACTAAAAGCTGTAACACATATTGATGTTAAATGTATTATGATGTTCAGTGCAAACATGATTCACTGATGTGAAATACCAGAGTGCATGCAAGAGCATTCTGTGGCTTTGGCATTTAAACAGACCCACACGCAATGCAACAATTTTGTTTTGTTTTTTAAGTTTAATTTTCCTCTTCCATGTTATGAATTTATAACAAAGCCTATAAGCTGACTTGGTCATCCATGATCCAGTCATTACACCTTTCTCACATCTACTCTCGCAGAAGCATCACCTGTAGGAGTAGCAATGAACCTCTTTGAAGTCCTCTGTACACTGCGATGCAGAATATCAAAGAGGGGCTAGAGCTAACATAATTACAGTATGATTATACTTTTTCACAAATCAATGGATAAAATGAAGTATCAGAATTCAGAAGACAAAGGGCACAATAATCAGAGATCTGAGTAATGACCATTAGCAACACATCACTGTTTTAAATTTCCAAAGAACTAAAAGTTTTATTAAACAAAGTTTTGCTAAATGAAACTGTAGAGGAAGCCTCTTTTTATTCCTCTTTCTAGGCCAAATGGTTTGTACTTGAGAGTTCAACTCAAAATCTCAAAGATAAACTAGTCTAACTGCAACCATTTCTAAATCCTGACATTTCTTTTGATGTTAAATTTAAATGAAATTGCATTTCAAAAGATATAGTAGAAAATGAAGATACATTTGACATGGAATTTATCAAGCATGATATTTGGAGGGTTATGGGTTAACCATAATAAGCATAATGCACAAATCATACTGTGTGAATGTGGATTTCGACAACAATGGTAAAATACATGCTTCACCAGTTTTCAGGCATACTGGATAGATTTGCATCTTCATCACCTGCTGCGAAACATTGCCTGGGAACAGTGTATTGCCCTAGTGGTAAAGATGAAAATTTGCCTAACTGTAGATTGAAGGGTGACCTGAACTTCGCAGCTTACCAAAAATAGCCATAAAAATAAGTAACTAATTTGGCGAATGGCTTGACCGCCATCATCTTGGCTGTAAGCACTGGAAAATTGAACTTTTTCCCAGTTTCAGGCATCTAGCGTCAACACCAAGCATTCCTAGGTTAAGTACAGCAATATTCATTCCTCTGCACTGTCCACAAAATTCCTTGCATTAGTATGGAATCTACATTTTTCAAACAGACATGAGTGAAATTATGAATTTAATTCTAACCTGGATCAAATTAAGGACAGTTCTGTGCTGTGATTCAATGGTCATTAGAATTTCAATCATCCAAATTTCTTTCATATTGACTTTTATGGCCAACAGATGACTTTCATCAGATCCATTTGGACCAGACTGAAAGGCAGCTGCAAATGATGAAAACATTAAAAAAAAACAAACACAAATTAGAGTCCTAATGAACTGTAAGACTCAATTCATAAGTCATTTCTGTACAGAAGCCACCTCTTACATTTTAATGGTGTGATTGTTCATTGTCACTGCAGTCCGCATTCTATTATTCCTCACATTCACTCCACCTCACTTACCCAAACAGGTTAAGTATTGAGGCTGCTGCTTTTTTTTTGTAATAATGTTGACTACAGCACTTAACAGGGAGATACTCAAGTGAGATGATCTGGAAATCCGGTCCGACTGAGTATTTTGGTTTACGACCTGGCAGCACTACAGATGGGGATAAATTTCTGAATGATTTAGGGAATTAGCAGAGGTTGGAACCACCCATCAGGCAGGGATTAAACTTGCAGATTGTTTGGCATTGCTTCAACTTCCTAAAAATGGTCAACCAGTCTTAAGGAACACAAAGGATGACCTGAATTTAGTAATATGCATAGGTGCCAACTGCTCGCTTTCGGAGTGAGCGAGCCAAGTTCTGACACCATACCATGCCCCCAACCCTCCCTCATCCCCACACATCCATTTGGGTGGCTCGCACCATGCTGTAAATGTTTGTTATTGTAAGGATTTTTAAAAAAAGTACTGTGCATTTTACAAGTTACGTCTTCTGCGCACACACACACACACACACACACACACACACACACACACACACACACACACACACACACACACACACACACACACACACACACACACACACACACACACACACAATTACAATTCACTGCTGCCAAACACAGAATCCACTTTGGACCTAAAAAGGATAGAACAGAGTACTATGTAAATGGTGAAAAGCTAGAAACAGTGGAGGCCCAATGAGATCTGGGGGTCCATATACATAATCACTAAAATGTCATGAACAGTTACAGAAAATAATCCAAAAAAAGCAAATGGAATGCTGGCCTTTATATCTAAAGGACTAGAATATAATGGGATAGAAGTTATACTACAGCTGTACAACGCTCTGGTTAGACCATCCCTGCAGCAGTATGAGCAGTTCTCATCACTACAGCTTAGAAGGTATATTGGCCTTGGAGAAGGTGCAGCATTGATTCCATGCATCACTCTGGTAAATCTAAGAGTCTTTTTTTAAATTTGTTCATGGGATGTAAGTGCCACTGGCAAGGCCAGCATTTATTGCTCATCCCTTATTGCCCTCGAGAAGGTGGTGGTGAGCTGCCTTCTTGAACCACTGCAGTCCATGTGGCATAGGTACACCCACAGTGCTGTGAGGAAGGGAGTTCCAAGATTTTGATCCAGTGATAGTGAAGAAGTGAAGTTATGGTTCCAAGTCGGGATGGTGTGTGGTTTGGTGGGTAACTTGCAAGTGGTGGTGTTCCCATGCATCCGCTGCCCTTGTCCTTCTAGATGGTAGAGGTTGCGGGTTTGGAAGGTGCTGTCGAAAGAGGCGTGGTCAGTTGCTGCAGTGCATCTAGCAGATGGTACACACTGCTACCACTGTGCACCGGTGGTAAAACGAGTGAATGTTGAAGGTGGTGGATGGGGTGCCAATCACGCGGGCTGCTTTGTCCTGGGTGACGTTGAGCTTCTTGTGTTGTTGGAGCTGCACCCATCCAGGCAAGCGGAGAGTATTCCATCACACTCTTGACTTGTGCCTTGTAGATGGTGGACAGGCACTGGGGAGACAGGAAGTGAGTTACTCACTGCAGAATTCCCAGCCTCTGACCTGCTCTTGTAGCCACAGTATTTATGTGGCTGGACCATTTAAGTTTCTGGTCAATGGTAACCTCCAGGATGTTGATAATGGGGGATTCAGTGATGGTACTGCCATTGAACAACAAGGGAAGATGGCTAGATTCTCTCTTGTTTGAGATGGTCATTGCCTGGCACTTGTGTGGCGCGAATGTTACTTGCCACTTATCAGCCCAAGCCTGGATGTTGACAACAACAGGCTAAGTTCAGAGCTGCCAGGCCTAGAAATGAAGCATAGGCATTGACCAGAAACATGGCTCAAAATTGAGCAGGGAGCAAACGTAGATGGGTGAACCATGCTTACTTTTCTGCTAATGTCCTCTAACCATTTTTCAAGAGGCAGCAACTTTCAGATCAGTACAAGAACTACAAGCCAGAATTTCTGTTCCAGCCAAAATTGTGATGAGACAGGACGTCCATTCATTCAAGTGACCTGACAGTGATTTGAACATGGTCAGCGCCATGCTAGTTATTGATGAGTACTCTTAGCTGTATTCCCACTTTGACTAGCAAGTTCGCCACACGTGGGATGGGAAAAAAAAAATCACTACTACTGTAGGAATCACCTAGGCGATTTTCAAGTGGCTAGCAAAGGCAGAAGAAATTATCTGTTCTCATGGAAAAATTCTGGCATTTCTGGCAGAAAATCCAATGCATGCAAGATTTGTCTGTTACTTGCTCTAACTTGATCCTGACCTGTTTATGTCACTACCAACCTCTGATCCCAGAACAGCCAGAAATGTAGAGCAAGAGCAGTGGAAACAGTCATGAACAAAATATAAACACAAATGACTTGTCAACATTCTGAGGTTTATAAACAGTTGTAAAGACTGATGCAATGGAGATCAATTTCCAAACAGTACAAAATGACGGGACAAGAGGTATTAATAATATTGGTGTGGGAAAAACTGTTTAAAGTTCTGGGGATACATTCAGATTTCAGGGGAATCCAAAATAATCTAAGTGATTTTGGCGAATGTCTACAGCTATCTGTGGTGCTCGTGAGCTAGCTGTTAAGTTCATGAACAGGTCACTCATCTTCTGATGTTGCAGCTCAAATTTAAGTACTCATGGGGTTGAAATTTATGTGAGCAATGACGGCCCGGATGTGCGGGCCACACTTCATGGAACCACCACGATATTAAACACGGCGGCTCATTTCAATGGCCGGGGCGGACCCCACCCCCCCATATCATGCAGGGGGCGGGCTGTCCGTCCCAGGCAATGGCGTCAGGCACCACTGCGCAGGCGCTGACACCATTTTTAAAGGGCTTCCAGCCCTTTAATTTAATTTAAATTTTTAAAGATAGTGTTCATAAAAAATGAAATAAATTTATCCTGACCCTCACCCACCTCCCCAATAACCATGGAAATAGAAACCTACCCCTTCCCACCATCCCCCATAACACTTACATTGTGCTCCTAACCCCCCCACCTCGCCAAAGTTCATCAACTTTAAACTTTACCCATTCCCACCATCCCCTAGACCAATTAAATTTCTCTGACGCTGCTCCCCCCACTCCCGCACAGAGAAACTTACCTGCTCCCCCTCCCCACCAATGTGCCACCTCAGATCTCCGGACGGAGATCCGAAGGCGCGTGAGTGCCAGCCACTGGCACCAAAATGGCACTGGAATGGATGGCGGGAGTGGGTAAGTAATTAATTTGTTAATTGAAATAAATGAAAGTACGTAAATTTTGGTCCCATTGCTGAGCAGCACGGGGGTCTGCCTCGAGGGCTCGCCGCCACCGGCAATATCGGGACCGGCATTCCCAGCGTCGAGGCCCCTTGCGGGCCTCTCCCAGAGGCATTTTCTGGCCCCCGCACCCCCGACATTGGCGGGGGGAGGTTGGTGCGGGCTGTAAAATCCAACCCATGATCTTCAACTATCCAGATGGCATTTAAACTTGAAAACTAGATCACCAAAATCAATACATGAAGGAGAGAGTAAGAGAGAGAAAAATACTGCATGTATAGCACCAGGCTGTTTACAGAACCTCCAGATTTAATAGATAAGCCTTCTGATTTTAAGAAATGACTGGATTAAACTGATAAATCACTCAACAAAAGATGATACCCAGAAATTCTCAAGTCATCATACTGCAGACCTGTTTTGGCACGTGTAGCCACTTGCTTCTTTGACTCAAGAAGCTCTTCATCATCTGTCCGTGCCAAAAGATAATATTCAAATCGAGGTCCTCTTCTGAAACCTGTATCAGGTGACTGAAGTTCAATAGGGGAAAGGTTCTGAGGAGATAGCTAACGCAACATGTGAAATGTTTTTAGCATGACACTTTACGAATGCAGCTTCAAGCTGTTTATGTAAGTTTTGCATACATTTGTTCTTTCCAAAGTTGTTTCACTGATTAAACCTTAAATTTTCTTATCGTGTACTTTGTTTTATTTTTAACCTGAAAAATAGATTTACTTGCAAACAATTTGATCCAAACCCAGGAAAAAAAATCAAAAGGCTTGTCAATAGTGTGTCTGTCTGTCCCACTACCTGAAAGTTCTGCAACCGTCTGTAAAACAGCATCCTTCCAGCAACTACAGCAAGAGAATTGGTTGCCATCATCACTAACACCCAGTTCCCAACTGTCCCAACTCCTAACTGATTCTACGTCCAAGAACTGTAACCTGGCAAAGAGGCCAGCAGCACTAAATACTAACTGTCCAACTACTTAACTGACTGAACTTTATTTAAAGGTAAGTGCTGAACTCTGAGAACATAATACTGAGAATATTATGAACAGTATGTCTGAAAGATTAATCACCCACTCAGCATGGATATAAATATAATCTATTTTAGATTACCAATTATTTAGAAGTATGATACAATATGGCACGATAGAAATTTATCTTGAAAATAATCTTTGTTGGCAATTTCACCTTTAAGAGTAAAATATGACAGGATCCAATGCACTTTACCTTTACAATGCCATAAGAATATATTTGCAACAACACTGACCTAGACTGACTTCTCCCAGTGTTTGAAAGTACAAAAATCACAGGATCAGTCTGGATTATTTAACCCATTTGATTTTATGCTTCCTGAGTTCTAACCCTGTTGGCTGCACCTCTTCTGTACCCAATAAATATTTACTCAACCAAGGAAATTTGAGCTATTTGCTATCTATTGTATATGATTTCATATAATACTTTAATTAGACAACCATCATTTATAGATGTTGAATAAATTGAGCCAGTTGTAATACATTTGTTATAACTGAGTGATAATGGAGAAACACGTGCAATGTTTTTTCAAAACCGTGGATAGGATAAAGAAAAGGTTGAAGAACACTGTGTATGCAGTGCTGCCAACCTTGAAGATTCTATCTACATCCATGCTTCCTACTTCCTGTCTATTCTTGATTTTAAGCCAAATACTACATTAATTCTGCAGTTCTCTAACAGAACCCATGACAAATGACAAAGGCAAAGTATTTGCAATCAATGTGAAACTTGCTCATGCCAAAACTGCTGAGGGAGGCAAACCCAGCAGTTACACCAAGAGTCTGGCAGCCTGTGCCCTCGAGCGCAAACCGCGCCCCCAAAGCCGGAGGGCAGGGGGAGCACATTTAAATAGCACAGACCCAGCACACACATCTTAGTCACCCCCAAGCCCACAAAGGCTGGAGGCTCCTGTGCCCATTGCAGTTAAGTGAGGGAGTTGGGGGGGGGGGGGGGGGGGGGGTGCAGTGAAAACTTTCTTTTTAAAAGTTACCCTTTGTTCAAAGCTCCAGGTCCCTTCCCTTCAGGGAGGTCCGTATGCCTCACCTCTCTGGCTGTACATGCCTCAATAACTGTGCCGTGTCCCACTGAGGCCAGGGAAGCAGGAACGCCCAGCACAGAGAGTCCCAACCACCTCTGACAAGGTGGAAGGGGGTCATGTTAGGAGAGAACAGAGCTTCTGCCCCCAAACAAAGCCTTCTGAAAATTACGGGGGAAGGCCAGAACCCCATTTGTCCTGATCCCAGTCTATTTTTCACGCCTTCTGCCGCACTCTCACCAGAGCTATGACAGGAATGTGCTGAAAGGCTGACATGACTTTACAAGCTGTTCAGTCTGATGGTATATTTATCTTTAACAATGTGTTAAGGCTGCTGACATTCTGTTTAACTTGCTGGATGGTATACAGTGTGCCAACAACAACACTGAAGTGCCCAGCTACTTCCAAGTTAGGTTCATGCCTCGGATCTGTGGTCATAGACTTTCCTTGCTGTCAGATAACGTCTAGACGGGGCAGCCAAGCAGAAACAAAACACAGCAGGACCATTTGAAAATCAGTGTGCATTTGGTCAGAACAAAATAATAACCATTTATGTTCGGCTGTCAGTGATGATCTGCCTCCAGCAGGCAAACAGGAAACAACTTTGAGCTGGATCTTCACACCACAGCAAGAACATGATTATAATGCAGTACCGTCATCCAAGTGAGGTTGCGTAAAGCAGCATCTTTCCAATATATATGCATTATGAGTTTCAGTATCGTAGTCACTATTGCTCTGTGCTAATATAGAATGCAGCCAGAGCTTTAGAATAATTTTTCCCATTCAGCTAAGTTGTAACAGAATTTAGCAACACCATCACTCAGGAGTAGACAATAGACCCAAAGAGAAGTTGCAGTTGACTTGAGACCAAAAGTTACTCCCAGCATTCAATCAGTCTTTCTATAATTAAAACCTATGAAAGGAACACACATTATTATTCAAATGTGTGCGTGCTGGAGAGCTGCATTTTTTAAACCTATTACATTTCTAACTTTTCCCAGTTCTGATGCAAGATCACTGATCTCTCTCCACAGATGCTGCCAGACCTGATTATTTCCAGCATTTTCTGTTTTTGTTGCAGATTTCCAGCATCAGAGGTACTTTGCCTTTAAAAAAAAAATTGGCACCTTTTCCAGTACAGAGACTTGGGTTAGAAGTACTCTAGATTTATCTGGTGCACTGACTGTAAAATTAGTCATTTATTATTTCTTTAGGAAGGATGTGAGGTCCTTGAGATGGTGCAGAGAAGATTTACCAGAATGGTTCCAGGGATGAGAGAACTTAGCTACAAGGTTAGGCTGGAGAAACTGGGGTTGTTCTCCTTGGAGCAAAGGAGGTTGAGAGGAGATCTGATAGAGGTGTACAAGATTATGACAGATTTAGATAAGGTAGACAAACAAAACTTGTTGTATTAGCTGATGATACAAGGTCTAGGGGGACACAGATTTAAGGTTTTGGACAAGAGATACAGGGGGATGTCAGGAAGGACCTTTTTTGAAACACAGTGAGCAGTAATGAACTGGAACTTGCTGCCTATGAGAGTGGTGGAAATGGAGATGATCAATGATTTCAAAAGGAAATTGGATAGGTACTTGAGGGAAATAAACTTGCAGGGCCACGGGGATAGAATGGGCGAATGGGACTAACTGGATTGCTCTACAGAGAGCAATGGGCTGAATGGTATCCTTCAGTGTGTAATGATTCTATGACTTCTTCCCACTGTTTTCGTGAGATCAGTAGTGCCAATTTAATCAATGTATACCAAAGAGTAACGTATTATAAAGTCTGCAGCAATTAATACTGATATTCTTCAGCATCCTATTCTCTCTCTATAAGCTTCATACCACAAATTAAAATTGTTGCAAGTGCATGAATTTTTATAGCTTTATTCAGTGACTCTAAGGTGTGAAAGTATATCGGGTGTATATGAGGTATGGCACCAGGCAGTCAGAATAGAGGTATGCAGGTATCCTCAAAAACAAGTGTGATCACAAATAAACAAAAATTAAACTGCTGAATTGGAACTATTCCGCACGTTGAATTATGCATTAAAATGTAGTCTATTATGCAAAGGAGCAAACAGAAGAAACACGTGCATTAAAGAATATACATCACTTTACTGTTGCGAAGTTATATTGATTAAAAGACAAGAGTAGGTCATTTAACATTGACTTGTTTCTAATAAAATGCATTCACACCAAGGCTTTACCAAAATTTAGAAGGGAGAAGAACCCAAAATAATGGTATGATGTGCAAGTTATTGGACAAATTTAGTACAGATGATGTTAATATTTTTTGGATTTGCCGAGTTACATAAGACAACCGAGTGCCAAAAAATTTGGCATCATAAATGCAGACCATATAATAAAGGTTGCAAGTGGAGTGAGTGCAAAGTTATACATGTAGTAGAGTTTCTATGTAAAAATCTAAGTATTTGGTTGAGTTGATAATGACATTTTTCAGCATTCTTGCTTTCTAGAAACTGATTTATATTCTGCTGGTTTATCCACTCGGAATTAGAATACATAATGCAGAATAAATTCCTATACACAAGTTCAACTGAAGATCCCAAATTTCTGATGGATACTCAGTATATGAACAATGCAACGTACTCTTTACTCATCAGCAAACATTAATCAAAATAAAGCACTAACACATTGGACTGTGCTGCTGAACATACTCATTACTAGAGTGACGTACTAGTTGCCCCAAACCTTACAAGACTAAAGCCCGAACCTATCTTTCCCACTTTTCTTTCAGTTATGAATTGTGTAAATGTGCCATGCAAAGCATGCAGTGCCGATTATACAACTCGCCAAAGAAACTTTACTGGTAAACTGAAAAAAGCCAAGCATAAGATACTAGAAAGCTAAAGGCAATAAAACAGCAATGGAACACGAATAGCAAAGGCACTTACAGTTGTTCTAGAGAGACAAGTCCCTTAAATGCTTGCCTGTCAAGTGATTGGATTTCATTCTTGTACAAATAGCTGAAACAAGAAATAATCAGTAGTATTAGTGACTGGCCACCTATAGAACTAAACAGGCATTTTGGCCATCTAAGTAGATGTTGTCTGTTGGTGGGTATGCCAAGATAATATTTTCAATAGCCATTTAAACAGGTGTTGAAATTTATACAGAAACACTAATCTTTGATGGAACTTAAATCCAGCTTAGACAATGGTCTTTCAATCAGAAGTTAATGGACCACTGAGATAAAAAGGAAAAACTGCAAATGCTGGAAATCTTAAATAAATATATAAAATCCAGGAAATTCACAGGTTAGTCAACATCTATGATGAAAAACATAGAAAATAGGAGCAGAAGGCCATATGTCGTAGCAAGCCTGCTCAGTCACTCAATAAGAGCATGGCTAATTGTCTACAACCACCCAACTTTCTTGCCCTATCCCTCGATTTCCTTAGTGCCCAAAAATTTAACAATCTTAGCCTTGCAGGCAGACAAATCCCCGGGTCCTGATGGGCTTCATCCTAGGGTCTTAAAAGAAGTGGCTAGTGAGATAGTTGATGCGTTGGTTTTAATTTTCAAAAATTCCCTAGATTCGGGGAAGGTTCCTTTAGATTGGAAAATAGCAAATGTAACTCCTTTATTCAAAAAGGGAGGTAGACTGAAAGCAGGAAACTACAGGCCAGTTAGCTTAACATCTGTCTTAGGGAAAATGTTAGAAGCTGTTATTAAAGAAGTTATAGCAGGGCACTTAGAAAAATTGAAGGTAATCAGGCAGAATCAACCTGGTTTTGTTAAATGGAAATCACGTTTAACCAATTTATTGGAGTTCTTTGAGGGAGTTACATGTGCTGTGGATAAAGGGGAACCGGTGGATGTATTGTACTTAGATTTCCAGAAGGCATTTGATAAGGTGCCACATCAAAGGTTATTGCAAAAAATAAAATGTTATGGTGTCGGGGATAACATATTGGCATGGATAGAATATTGGCTAGCTAACAGGAAACAAAGAGTAGGCATAAATGTGTCATTTTCTGGTTGGCATGATGTAACAAGTGGTGTGCCACAGGGATCTGTGCTTGGGTCTCAATTTCTTACAATTTATATAAACGACTTAGATGAAGGGACTGAAGGTATGGTTGCTAAATATGCTGATGACACAAAGATAGGTAGGAAAGTAGGCTGTGAAGCGGACATAAGGAGGCAACAAAAGGATATAGATAGGTTACGTGAGTGGGCAAAAATCTGGCAAATGGAGTATAATGTGGGAAAATGCGAAGTTGTCCATTTTGGCAGGAAGAATAGCAATGAAGCATATTATCTAAATGGTGAGAGATTGCGGAGCTCTGAGATGCAGTGGGATCTGGGTGTCCTAGTTCATGAATCACACGAGGTTAGTATGCAGGTACAGCATGTAATTAGGAAAGCTAATAGAATGTTATCATTTGTTGCGAGGGGAATTGAATGCAAAAGTAGAGAAGTTTGCTTCAGTTATACAGGGCATTGCTGAGACCACATCTACAGTACTGTGTGCAGTATTGGTCTCCTTACTGGACTGATATCTGGAATGGGCGGGCTATCTTACAAGGAAAGATTGGACAGGTTAGGCTTGTATCTGCTGGAATTTAGAAGAGTAAGAGGTGACTTGATTGAAACATATAAGATCCTGAGGGGTCTTGACAGGGTAGATGTGGAAAGGATGTTTCCCCTTGTGGGAGAATCCAGAACTATGGGTCACTATTTAAAAATAAGGGGTCGCCCATTTAAGACAGAGATGAGGAGAAATTTTTTCTCTCAGAGGGCCGCGAGTCTTTGGAACTCTCTTCCTCAAAAGGCGGTGGAAGCAAAGTCTTTGAATATGTTTAAGGCAGAGGTAGATGGATTGTTGATAAGCAAGGGGGTGAAAGGTTATTGGGGGTAGGTGGTATTGTGGACAAATCAGTTCAGCCATGAACTTATTGAATGGCGGTGCAGGCCCGAGGGGCCAAGTGACCAACTCCTGCTCCTAATTCATATGTTTGTATGCAAAATACTCATCAACCAAGCATCCACAACCTTCTGGGGCCAAGAGTTCCAAAGATTCACAACCCTCAGTAAAGAAATTTCTCCTCATCTCAGTCCTAAATGATCAACTCCTCTTCCGGAGTCTCACCCCTAATTCTAGACCCCTAATTCCAGCCAGGGAAAAAAGCCTCTCAGTATCTACCCTGACAAGCCCTCTAAGAATTTTACACATTTTAGTGAGATTGCCTCTCATTCTTCTAAACTCAAGAGAATATGAGCCTATTCTACTCAATCTCTCCTCATAGGATAATACCCTCATCCCAGGAATAAATCTAGTGAAACTTTGCTGCACCCCTGCCAAGACAAGTATATCCTTCCTCAGGTAAGGCAACTAAAACTGTACACAGTACTCCAGGTATGGTCTATAAAAGCCTTGTACAACTGCAGCAAGACTTCCTTACTCTTAAACTCTAACTTTCTTGCAATGAAGGCCTTCCTAATTGCTTGTTGTATCTGCAGGTTAACTTTTTGCGATTTGTGTACAATAAAACCCAAATCACTCCAAATACCAACATTTACTGGTCTCGAAACTTTTAAAAGACCAGATAAAATATGTCAGGTGTGCACCATTTAGCAGGTATTTCCAGCATTTTATGCTTTTATTTCAGATCAATGGAATAATTTTTAAGTGATTTTTTTTTCCTGGCCACTCTGAATCAGAATGGCTTTCTATGCAATTACCTATACCACACCAGACAACTGATATAATAGTGAAACAGGGAAAGTCATACAAGAGTAGAAGTGGAAAAATGTTACAGACAAAAAGTGAGGGAGGGCGGGGGAGAAAAATCAATAAATGAAGACAATGAATTTAAACAAAATTAACAGAATGCCAATGAAGCTCATTCAACATTCCTTCATACCCTAATTACTATATAAGGAGGAATGAGACTAATGTTTATTTATTAAATTTGACAGTTTGATTACCTTGTTAATATATGGTGATTGAGAGTAAATGAGGTGTTAACATAAATCAAGTCCAACAGATGTGGAACAAAACTACTCGCAACAAGAACCTTCCAAACTGCTGGTTTCTTGTTTCCTTCCCCACTCTCACTATCCTTTCTTGATTCCTTCCCCAGTAATGTGGAAAATGCCAGAATCTATTATAAAGGATGTGAGAACTGGACACTTAGAAAATATATAGTAGGATTGGGCACAGTCAACATGGATTTATGAAAGGGAAATCATTTTTGAGAAACCTGTTGGAGTTTTTTGCATATGCAACTAGCAAAATAGATAAGGGGGAACCAGTGGATGTGGTGTATTTGGACTTTCAGAAGGCTTTCGATAAGGTCCCACACAAGAGGTTAGTAAGCAAAATTAGAGCACATGGGATTGGGGAGAGTAGGAATAAACAGATCATTCTCAGGTTGACAGGCTGTGACTAGTGGGGTACCACAAAGATCAATGCCTGAGCCTCAGCTATTCATAATCTATATCAATGATTTGGATGTGGGAACCAAATACAAGAACACACAAAAAATAGGAGCAGAAGTAGACCATATGGCCCATCGAGCCTGCTCCGCCATTCAATACGATCATGGCTGATCTCGGGCTTTAATTCCACTTTCCTGCCTGCTCCGCATATCCCTTGATTCCCTGCAAGACCAAAAATCTATCTATCCCAGCCTTAAATATATTCAATGATGGAGCATTGAAAACCCTCTGGGTAGAGAATTTCAAAGATTCACAACCTTTTGAGTATAGTAATTTCTCCTCATCTCAGTCCTGAATGATTGGTCCCTGATCCTGAGACGGTGTCCCCGTGTTCTAGACTCCCCGATCAGTAGGAATAATCTCTCAGCTTCTACCCTATCGAGCCCTTTCAGAATCTTGTATGTCTCAATTAGATCACCTCTCATTCTTCTAAACTCCAGAGAATATCGGCCCAATTTACTCAGCCTCTCATCATAGGACAACCCCCTCATCCCAGGGACCAATTTAGTAAATCTTCGCTGCACTGCCTCTAGTGCAAGTATATCCTTTCTTAAATGTGGAGACCAACACTACACATAGTATTCCAGATGCAGTCTTACCAAAGCCTTCTACAATTTCAGTAAGACTTGTTTATTCCTGTACTCCAATCCCCTTGCAATAAAGGCCAACATGCCATTTGCCTTCCTAATAGCCTACTGCACCTGCATGTTAACTTTATGCGTTCCTTGTACGAGTACCCCCAAGTCTCTCTGAATATCAACACTTAACAGTTTCAAACCTTTTAAAAAATATTCTGCTTTTCTATTTTTACGACCCAAGTGAACAACTTCACACTTCCCTACATTATATTCCATTTGCCATCTTGTTGCCCACTCACTTAACCTGTCTATATCTCTTTGCAGTCTCTCTATGTCCTCCCCGCAGCTTACCTTTCCACCGAGCTTTGTATCATCAGCAAACTTAGATACATTACTCTCTGTCTCTTCATCCAAGTCATTAATATAAATTGTAAATAACTGAGGCCCCAGCACTGATCCTTGCGGCACCCCACTATTCACTGCCTGCCAACTTGAAAATGCCCCATTTATGCCCACTTTCTGCTTCCTGTCTGTTAACCAATCCTCTATCCACACTAATATATTACCCCCAACACCATGAGTCCTTGTCTTGCCAATTAATCTTTTCTGTGGTATCTTATCGAATGCCTTTTGAAACTCCAGGTATACTATATCCACTGGTTCCCCTTTATCTACCCTACTAGTCACCTTCTCAAAATATTCTAATAAATTTGTCAAACAGGATTTCACTTTACTAAAATAGTGGGCGGCACAGTGGCGCAGTGGTTAGCACCGCAGCCTCACAGCTCCAGCGACCCGGGTTCAATTCTGGGTACTGCCTGTGCGGAGTTTGCAAGTTCTCCCTGTGTCTGCGTGGGTTTCCTCCCACATGCCAAAGACTTGCAGGTTGATAGGTGAATTGGCCATTATAAATTGCCCCTAGTATAGGTAGGTGGTAGGGAAATATAGGGACAGGTGGGGATGTGGTAGGAATATGGAATTAGTGTAGGATTAGTATAAATGGGTGGTTGATGGTCGGCACAGACTCGGTGGGCTGAAGGGCCTGTTTCAGTGCTGTTTCTCTAAACTAAACTAAACTAAAGCCATGTTGACTTGTTCTGATCATACTGTGCTTTTCCAAGTGCAATGTTAAGACTTCTTTAATAATAGTTTCCAGCATCTTCCCAATGACTGATGTTAGGCTAACTGGCCTGTAGTTCCCTGTTTTCTCTCTACCTCCTTTCTTGAAAAGCGGTGTAGACGTTTGCCAACTTCCAATCTGACGGGACCATTCCTGAATCCAAGGAATTCTGGAAAAGCATAGCCAGCGCATTCACTATCTCTGCAGCTATCTCTTTTAGAACCCTAGGATCTAGGCCATCTGGTCCCAAGGACTTGTCAGATTTTAGTCCCTCAAGTTTCTCCAATACTTTTTCTTGGCTGATATCAATATCCTTAATTTCCTCACTCTTTTTAGCCCCTAGGTTACTGCTTATTTCTGGTATGGAACTCATGTCTTCTAATGTGAAGATAGACACAAAATGTAATATTTCCAAGTTTGCTAATAACACAAAACTAGGTGGGAATGTGAGTTGTGAAGAGGATGCAAAGAGGGGATTTTGACATAAGTGATAGAATATAATGTGGAAAAATGTGAAGTTATCCACTTTTGATGGGAAAAACAGAAATGCAGTGTATTTCTTTAATGGTGAAAGATTGGGAAGTATTGATGTCCAAAGGGACTTGGATGTCGTTGCTCATAAGTCACTGAAAGCTGACATGCAGGTGCATTAAGCAATTAGGAAGGCAAATGGTACGTTGGCCTTTATTGCAAGAGGATTTGAGTACAGGAGTAAAGACGTCATGCTGCAATTGTAGAGCCTTGGTGAGTCCTCACCTGGAGTACTGTGTACAGTTTTGGGGTCCTTACCGAAGGAAGGATAGAGGGAGTGCAACCAAGGTTTACCAGACTGATTCCTGGGATGGTGGAATGTCCTATGGGGAGAGATTGAGGAGACAGGGCCTGTATTCTCTGGAGTGAAGCAGACAGAATTCTTACAGGGTTCGGCAGGGTTGATGCAGCAGGAGGAATGTTTCCCCTGGCTTTGTGGGTGTGCGGGGGGGGGGGGTGGTGGGTGGCGGTGCAGTCGAGAACCAGGGGATACAGTCTCAGAATGAGGAAGGCCATTTAGGACTCAGATGAGGAGGAATTTCTTCGCTCAGAGGGTCGTGAATCTGTGCAATTCTCTACCCCAGAGGACTGCAGAGGCTCAGTCATTGAGTATGTTCAAGACAGAGATCGATAAATTTCTAGATATTACAAGATACCAAGGGATATGGGGATAATTCGAAAAAATGGCATTGAGGTAGAAGATCAGCCTTGATCTAGATGAATGACGGAGCAATCTCAAGGGGTCGAATGGCCTACTCCTATTCCTTATGCTCTTATGTTCTTCCACTCTGGTTATCCTTTCTCGTTTCCTTCCCCCACATCGCTTCTCTTACACCCTCTACTTTTTCTAAATCTCTATCCTTCAGCTTCACTCTCTCTTTCCCCCTCAACGGCGATGCTCTCAATCTCCTTCTCCTCCTTTGGCTTCCTCCCGTGCTCCATCTCTCTCTCTCCTCCTCCCTTACCTCTCCCACCATTCCCCTCTAGCTTCTCTTTCTCTCTTTCCTCACTGCTTTTCTATCACCCCCTTTAACACTCCCTTCACTTCCATTACCTTTTAGCTCCTCTTAAATCTTAACCTCTATTCTTTTTCTTTAAAAAAAATCACAACTCAGACAGGAAGGTATAGTGTCATTTATGGCACAGAAGGAGGCCACTCAGTCCATTGAGTCCATGCCAGCTCTCCGTGGAGCAATCCAGTCAGACCCACTCGATCCCCAATGCCCTGCATGTTTATTTCCTTCAAGTGCCTATCCAATTTCCTTTTGAAATCATTGATTGATTCTGCTTCCACCACCCTCATGGGCAACGAGTTCCAAGTCATTACCACTTGCTGCATAAAAAAGTTCTTCCTCATATTCCTCCTGCATCTTTTGCTCAAAACCTTCAATCTGTGTTCCCTAGACCTTGCACCATCAGGTAATGGGAACAGTTTATCCTTGTCTACCTTATCTAAGGCTGTCATAAACTTGTACACTTCTATGAAATCTCCCCTCAAACTCCTTTGCTCTAAGGAGAACAACCATAGCTTTGCAAACCTACCCTTGTAACTAAAATCCCCCATCCCAGGACCATTCTGGTAAATCTCCTCTACACCCTCTCAAAGACCCTCACACATCCTTCCTAAAGTGTGACGACCGGAACTGGACGCAATACTCCTAACCAGTGCTTTACAAAGGTTAAGTATAACTTCCCTCCTATTGTATTCAATGCCTCTATTTATGAAGCCCAAGGTCCCATATGCTTTACTAGCCACTCTCTCAATATGTCCTGCCAACTTCAAAGATTGATGCACATGTACCCCAGGTCCTTCTGTTCCTGCACACTCTTTAGAACTGTGCCATTAAGTTAATATTGCCTCACCCTATCTTTCTTTTTCTTTTGGGCCTCCTTATCTCGAGAGACAATGGATACGCGCCTGGAGGTGGTCAGTGGTTTGTGAAGCAGCGCCTGGAGTGGCTATAAAGGCCAATTCTGGAGTGACAGGCTCTTCCACAGGTGCTGCAGAGAAATTTGTTTGTTGGGGCTGTTGCACAGTTGGCTCTCCCCTTGCGCCTCTGTCTTTTTTCCTGCCAACTACTAAGTCTCTTCGACTCGCCACAATTTAGCCCTGTCTTTATGGCTGCCCGCCAGCTCTGGCGAATGCTGGCAACTGACTCCCACGACTTGTGATCAATGTCACACGATTTCATGTCGCGTTTGCAGACGTCTTTATAACGGAGACATGGACGGCCTCACCCTATCACTTCTACTGAAAGGTATCACCTCACATTTGACTGTATTAAATTCCATCTGCCATCTGTCTGCCCGCTCTGCTAACCTATCTATGGCCAGTTGCAGGCGATTCGTATCATCCTCACTGTTTGCCACTCCTCCAAGTTTGGTATCAGTAGCACATTTTGAGATTCTACTCTGTATTCCAAGATCCAAGATATTTATCCATAGCAAACAAAAAGCAGTGGCCCTAGCACTGAACTTTGGAGAACACCAGTCTACCATCCTCCAGTTTGAAAAATAGACATATACCACAACTCGCTGGTTTCTGTCTTTAAGCCTGTTAGAGGCAACAGTACTGGGACTCAGAGCAGATGGGTTAGGGCATCAACATTAGTGGCCACTGCACGTGGCATTTGGTAGGATAGGTGGAGACTTTGCTCTATCTCGCTGGAGCTGGTAGGGTCTGAGCGTGCCCTGCTGGTTTACCTTTGGTGGAGGGAGAAAGGTGCTTGAAGTCTGTTGGGCAAAATGGCAGGAGCATGGACTTGTCAAAGTTCCGTAGCCCTTTGAGCTATTTTAAGAGAGTCAGTTACTCTTTGGCTGGCTAGACAAGTCTTCAAAGCAATCAATAATTTTGCTCAGAGTACAGTGTCACAGATGAGCGAGAAAAGTTTTATCAATCAAACCTCAAAAAACCCGACTACTGGCAACAACCAGCATTCCGGTGGGCAACAGCACAATCAGACAACATTACTGGCTCTCAGCATGAGGACACCAATGCAAACAATAATTCGCTTCCTCCTCCAGTTGACAATTATCCCACAATTCCGTTATCTTGCAGATCTCAATATGAGGTGGAAGTTTAGCTTGCATCAGCTTGGTGCACTCCTGTTGAGAGAGAGCAGGCAGTTCCCCATTGACCAACAGTCATTTCTTCTGGGAAATTATTCCAGAAGTGAGCACTTTTCATTGATAGTACTCCCCAAGCTCAGATGTGGGTCTGTGCTAAGACTGGGAAATAGAGTCAGATAGGGCAATATATTTTTTTCAATATAGAGCTGCTCGGCTAGGTGTCATTGAGAAGACTGAACATTCAGGTGGAAAACATAATTATGTGAGAGGTTACCTGTGCCAATATAGACAGACACATATTTGTCCCTTGACTGCGAGAACTTGCAGAGGAGAAAGTTATCCAAGACTTGGGGTGCCAGGATATGCTGAGCAGCAAATCAACTAACAGTGTGAAGCAAATAACGTGGGATGCTCGACTCAGTGCAGAGGAGAACAATGACTAGTGAGCTCAGAACAATACCTTCAGATATCCCAGGGCAGCAGGACAAGAGGAAACAGACATGTGACAGCAAAGTCCAAGGCAGATGTAAGAATTGTTTCTTACACAGTGCAATCAACAGGTGGAAATGGGTGCTGGGAAGGGTAATTAAGGCCTGGAGAGTGGCATCTTTTAAGAAACAACATGCTGCACTAGGATAAAGTAAGGTTGCTATTCTGGATGAATGAAACCAAACAGGACTGCAGGTCCAGCTTAATTCAAACATACCATGTGACATTTTACACAAACAGTCGGCACTTCAAGCTACATCTACATTCCACACTGAAAATCGACATCTTCCCCACAAAAACCCAAATCTGGCAAAACATGCAAAGGTTCAAATTATATGAAAACAGATTAGACTAGTTGAAAGTTGTGTGTTGACCCTCGCAATAATAACCAATCTGACTATGCTTTAAAACACATCCATTTTTCTCATTCTATTGCACCGCAAGGTGATTTGCATTCCACACCATGGAGACGTTATCCAGGAACATGGCTCAGTTGTCATATTGCTTGCTGATAACAGACACTCTACCTCACCACCTCCTCCATTAACCACATTGTTATGGCTGCTGTCTCAAACCGCCTACCTGACATTAAGCTCAAAGCTTCCTCCAGCTTAATGTTGGAAAACTGAAGCAATCCTCTTTGGCTTCTGCTTACACATGCATGGCTCCATCTGTGTGTAGTTTTACCACCTTAGGCTTAGTTCAGGAGTGTAGAACCTTGACTTATTGCTCAGGTTCTTCCCTACATTCAGTCACAACCACTTTCTTTCATTTCTTGCAACATTGTCCTTATCTGTCTCCCTCTGTTGCCTTCCCGTTTCTACCATGCACAATGCGCTGGGCACCCAGAATGTCACAGCCAGGCCCAAATCCCTAATACTTCTGTCCCTCATGAAGCTCAACTGGTTTATTGTATTTCAGGGAATTAACTTGTAAGATTACTGTCCTTACCTTTAACTCCCTCTACATCCTTGTCCCTCGCTTTCTCCAGATTTTCTCCAGCACACTGTCCCTTCCTCCAACACTAACCTACTTCTTGTTCACTGCTCTACCATTAGTAGCTGCTCCTTCAGCCACCTTGCCCCGATCCTCTGGAACTCCATCCTTCAGCACTTATGTCTTGCCTTCTGCCTCCCAGTCTTCAGAAACACTGATTTACCATCCTCGTTGACTGCGTTTTTGCCCCACTGCTTAACCACTTTAATCCCTAATCTTGCCTGTCCGCACCCCTAACTAGCACCCTATAAAACACATAGACATCACTTGTGTACATAATGAGTACTACAATAATGTATGTTTTTGGTGCATTTAAGTCACGGCTTCTGGTACATTTATTTAACACAGGATTCAACCTGATATGATGCAGCTGTTGTATTCTTTGCATGACAGTCTCGTGCCCAGTACTCTCTAAGTTTGGGCATTTTTTGCAGTTTGTTCTGTGTTAATGGTGGAGTCCTTTTTGGTAGCATGCACAGGATCAAGGATCCAAGTAGTTGCATTTAAGGAAACAAATATAGTGCTGGAATTCGAAGGCCAGGGTCAGTTGTTTTGAGAAAGCAGTGGCAGGAACAAGAAGAGAGGTGGGGAGGGGGAGCAAGGAGGGGTGGGTGAAGATAGAGAGACAGAGAGAAAGAAAAAAAAATTGAGTGACTAAGAGAAGTAGGTGAATAGAGTAATAGCGAGACAGAGAGAGACAAAGAATTAGAGCAGGAGCAACAAAAACGAGAGAGAGATGTTTGAGTGCCTAAGACAAGGAGGTGACCTGACACAGTAACAACAGAAGAACAAGAATGCACAGATTGAAGGAAATTGTGAAGGAGACTGAATGACATGACAGAGAAGCAAGCAGTAATACAGGAAAAATAGCGACCAAGTGTGAAAATATGGCTGGGCATAAAGGCCTGCTACCCGACACGAACCCGACACATATACAGTATCTACAAAATATAAAATAATCACTGTCAGGACTCTAGTCTACACCCATACAGTACAGTATTAGAGCCCTGACAGTGATCATTTAATATTTTGTATATACTGTATATTTTATAATAATTAATCACTCAGGACCTTCCTGGTCTCTGTATCTCAGCTGCTCACTGAATAAACTTGCAGCAAGTATTTCAAACTGAAAAAATGAAAAACGGATTCGGAATTGGAAGGTAGGTGAAGTGGACATTCTGGTGGTTGGGTCAGGCTCGGGTCAGGTTGGATGCGGGAAAAAATGGAAGGACTCGGGCCCGATGTGGTTCTGTCGGGTTTGGGTCAGGTTTTTCTTTCAGGCCCGAGCAGGCCTTTAGCTGGGCATAGGGCATAATACAATAATGACTGGGAATTTATTCACTGCACGGATTGGGACAGAGAAATACTAACCTAGTTGGACAGAGAGAGTGAATCAGTTGGGTAAGAGAAACTGACCAGTAATTCACTTACCAACACAGAAAGATTAGTCAGATTGGGGAGTGAAAAATATTAATCCAGTGATTGGGGGAGGGCGAGACTTTTAAGAGCAGTTTTAAGGATGGGGCAGAATTAAAGCACAATAGTGCTCCTGTTTGATTTAATTATTTGATATCATGTTTGAGAATGAGGAGATGTCAAGTTCATGTTTAAATTGCACAAACTGATATCACCTCACTGCTGCATAATTCTGTAGCTCTGGAAACAGTTGTGAAGTTTCATTCATTTCACTGTTCTTCCTTCCCCAGTAATTGCAATTTCAATTGAAATCAATATTCAATCTGCAAATACTTCTTGTTCTGATTCCAAATAGTGTCAGCTGATGTCAACCACCAGATCCCTATTGATTGCTGTTTTATTAATCCTAATATATGTTGCATCCTTTACCTGCAGATTAAGTATGCAATGTGTGAAATACGTGGGAATTATCGAACTATTAATCTCCTTTGTCAGATTGCTCTGCAGTAATTCTGAGTCCAGCATCTGAGCCCTTAGCATTGGGTCAATACTTAGAAATGGCATCTCCTACTTTGGACAACACAGCATTTTCCAATTTTTTCCCCCCAATGTACCAGTGAAACAAGTATTGAACATGACAGCTGGTTAGTGTACCTGCCTGTCAACAGAAAGCACTGGGAAATGGGAAAACATAGGATTAGAAAAATATTTCAATGCGTAGGTTCTATTCATCATACTCGAAAATACAATAGGTTGGATCTTACTGGTGTTACAACCTCAGTGAGACCATTAATATTAAATACGAGATATCAACCCCCAAGCCAAGTTAAAGAATTACACAACCAGATTTCAAGATTTCATGTTTTAAGACTTATTATAACAACGAAACTAAAAGAAATACCCATTAACTAAACAGTATTGTATAAGTAGCTGATACCCCAAATTACAAGGAAAGGTGCTTTCTTTACTTATTAAAACACTTTAAAACCTCACATCACATTTATACATTACACAGTCCTCTGATGGTGAAATCTTTGCTGTTAAAAGCCCCAAAATCCTCCCAGTTGCAATGGGTTGTGTCTCCCAGACCTTTTCAAAATCAATGTCCTCTTCGCTCATTCCTCTGAGCACTTTCGACCTGGACATTCGCGAATAAGTTGGTTCCTGGTGATCCTGTTGGGCTTTTACTTCTCCGCAAGCTTCAAATTTCAAAACAGGTTCGAGTCTTTGCAGCCTTCCACTGTATCAGGTTTCCAAGAGCACATGTTTCCGCTCTGTCAAGGCTGCCACCACTGGTTGTTTTCCTTACAGCCTGCTCGGAGGCTGCCACCGTTGGTTTCCTTTCTAGCAGCCAATCTGTTAAATATATCTTGAATCAAATGCAAATAGCTTATTGTCCTTTTCCAATATGCAAAGTCCAGAAGTCTGGTTTCTGAAGAGCCACCTGGGCCTTCCATTGTTCCCAGGTGTTAGCAGCTGCCCGGTACATGTGCCTCAGAACCACGAACTCCTTGTTTACGATCCAAAAGTCTGGGATGGTGAAAACCATTGTTCTTCAGGTATTATAACCCTGCAGTCTCTGTTTTTTAAAAAAAAGTCTTTGATCTGTGCTCTCTGTTGTCCTGACAACCAAGATCTGTCTTGTTCTTAAGCAGAGTGGATATAAGGTCACCTGGCTTCTCACACTCCATCTTAAAACTTAAAAATCACAATTTTTAAAACATAATCATGTTACAAAGTCCAGCTTTCATAACACTGGAAAAATGACAGTGCGCTAATAATGCACACTGTTATTAAAGTGCAAATTGGCAGCAAATTCAGGGGACTAACAGAAAGCTGCAAGTTGCAAATCTCTAGAACTTGCTGGTCAATTTACGCTGCTTCAAACAAATGGCATCGCGCCCTGTTAACTTGAAGCATTAGCTGGATATGTACATTAATCGCCCACTAAACTCACCACAGGAAGTTAAGTATGGAAATTAAGAGCATAAACAATCTTTTAACAGTATGACATTTCTTAATGCAATGCCAATCAACTTCTCTGGCCCAGAAAGAGAATATAAACTGTTCAAACTCATTTCTTCAGGCAATGAATTGCCCTTGGGAGATTTTGAAAACTAAACTTTTTTTTAAACTTTTCCCTGATCTCTTTTTTCTCTTTCTCAATCCAATCTTTCTTTCACATTCTATTTCACTTTTAGTATCTGACTGACTCTAATTCACTCTCTTCCTCTGTCGTGTGTTTCTTTCACACTCCTTAAATCTCCTGGGTTAAGGAAATACACTGTTGTCCTGTTGTTCACTAAGGTCCCAGATGTTCAAATGCCTTTGCTATGCCATTATCAGCTTGCACTTTCACCAATTTACAGTGCAAAAAAGTTAGAGCTGAAGAATTCCAGAAGAAGTCTAACCAATGGCATGCGCTCCAGCATGATCCAATGTAAATATCAACATTTGAAACAACTAATAAAACCACAAGTTCACTTAGCTACTTAACACCTAGCTGTCTTGCCTGGCTAAGTAACAAATCACGTGAGATACTAGGTGTTAAGTGGTTTTTAACATTGTCAACAGTTGAGCAGTCCATTAGGGAACTCAGGCCCTGAGCATGGTGAGCTGCCTGTAAGTAGTTTCAAATACTTGACTTCTCTAAACAAATGTTACCAGTTTGGCATGGTTAGTCTTCAAAAATGCTATACTGATTGATCTCTGGTGTCATTCCACAATAGGAGTGCATACAAGTGCATATATTAAACATATAATATAATAAAGATGAAATCCCCAACAGAATTCTGGGTACTGCCTGTGTGGAGTTTGCAAGTTCTCCCTGTGTCTGCGTGGGTTTCCTCCGGGTGCTCCGGTTTCCTCCCACATGCCAAAGACTTGCAGGTTGATAGGTAAATTGGCCATTAGCAATTGTCCCTAGTATAGGTAGGTGGTAGGGAAATATAGGGACAGGTGGGGATGTGGTAGGAATATGGAATTAGTGTAGGATTAGTATAAATGGGTGGTTGATGGTCGGCACAGACTCGGTGGGCCGAAGGGCCTGTTTCAGTGCTGTATCTCTAAGAATATAAACACATATTATATATGAACTAAAAAGAAATGTAATCTAATGTCTATACAGAAGCAATGTACATGAATTGTGAAACAGAAGTATAAATATAAAAAACGCAACACATGAGCATGCAAAATTGAATGGCAGGAAAAGACTAGCTGGAGTATCAAGCCTGCTCCATACCTCCTAGCGACTTGAGCATTATGTCGAAACATTTCACATCTCATGGTGCAACCATTAAAATGGGGGATGTGCCAGAATTGGAGGAGTGCAGAAATCTCACAGGACTGTAGGACTGAAGGAGGTTACAGAGATAGGAAGGGGCGAGGTCATGGATAGGTTTGAAAACAAGGATGAGAACTCTAAAAATGTAGGCTAGAAGAATTAAACACTAATACGCTACTATACACACCTTTAGCAAGATTATCTATAGGGCAGTTTGAAAAACTCGAAATTGATCAACACAGCCTTCTCACAGAGACATGTGGTCAGAGTATGGAACTGCAGCTTCATAGTATATCATGTTAAGGGGGAAGACTTATTTAAAATGTGTCAGTATAGGTATAGCTTAACGTGGACACAACCAAATCAAAAATCACACAGGCACGGCTGATATAAGGACCTTTGAAATCAAAGACTACAGGACATATAAACCTTGGATTGGTTAGCACCTTCCATCCACGAAAGATGGACATGCAGCAAATAATCCATTTAGGTGGGGTGTCTTCTCTTGGTGCACCTTTGTTGATGGCTGTGAAGGCCAAGCCTTGAGGCAGGTTCTGCCACAGCTGCTGCATGTGAAGCTGCCAAGTGATGCTGTGAGCTGTTGTTTAAAATGTGTTTTATTACAAAGTGTGGAAAGAATAGATGAAGAAAGATTTTAAAGCACACCTCACACTCATACTCATTTATTCTTTTCTTATACAGTTCTGCTTTGTACCATCTTTGCACTTAGATAACTCAAAGCAAAGTTAGCTTCGAGCTAAAGCATCTGCAATCATATTTTTTCCCGCAATGTAGATAATCTTTAAGTGATAGAGCTGTAATAATAAACTGCATTGGAATAGTCTGGCATTCCAATTTTTGAATTTTTCCACAAAGGCTAGGGGCTTATGATCAGTATATACCAGTGTCTCTCTGTAGTTGTGGCAGACATAGACTTCAAATTGCTTAACAGCCAATAATAGATCTAGGGTTTCTTTTTCCACTGTTGAATATCTTTTTAGTGTCAATTTAGTTTTTTGGAAAAGCATCCCCTGTCCTTTCTATACCTGATTCATCATTTCGTAACAGACAGGACTACACCAACCCCCAGGTCACGTGCATCAATCGCTACCTTGAAGGGCTTAATGAAATTTGGAGCAGCCAAATATGGTTCATTAACCAAAATTGCTTTCAGCTTCTAAGAGTCAGTTACTAGGGGTCATATGTTTAAGGTGCGAGGGGCAAAGTTTAGAGGGGATGCGCGAGGTGAGTTTTTTTACACAGAGGGTGGCAAGTGCCTGGAACTTGCTGCCGGGGGAGGTGGTGGAAACAGGTACGATAGTGACGTTTAAGAGGCATCTTGACAATTACATGAATAGGGTGGGAATAGAGGGATACGGACCCCGGAAGGGCAGAAGGTTTTAGTTTGGACAGGCATCAAGATCGGCGCAGGCTTGGAGGGCTGAATGGCCGTTCCTGTGCTGTACTGTTCTTTGTTTGTTCTCAAAAGATGCTTGGCACTCCCCTGACCACTCTAACTTTGTTTTCTTTTTCTATAGCAAATCTGTTAGTGGAGCAGCGATGATACCAAAATTTGGTACAAACTTTCAGTATAAACCACACATCCCCAAAAACCTTATGACTTATCACTTAGTCTTAGGGGCAGGGAACTCCACCAATGCTTGTACATTCGCTGTTCTTGGCAAAACTTGTCCTCGCCCTACTATACGCCCGAGGTAGGTCACTCTCGCTTTCGCAAATTTACTTTTGGCAAGGTTTATTCCCAAAGCAGCAGATAGTAATTTTCTAAACAGAGCTAGTTGTTCCAAGTGGTCCTTCCAAGTGCCACTGTATACCAGTACATCAACAAGGTAAACTACACAGTTAGGAACACTGGCTACCACTTTTTCATTAGTCTCTGAAAGGTTGCTGGGGCAATCACTCGGCATTAGAAAAGGCCATCTGGTGTGACAAAGGCCAATATTTCTTTAGCACGGGGTGTTAAAGGAACTTGCCAGTAACCCTTTAACAAATCTACTTTTGTAAGAAACGTGGCATTGCCCACTCTTGTCAATATTTTCCTCCAAGCGAGGAATTGGGTAGGAGTCTGCCTTTGTTACATTAACTTTTCTGTAGTCTATGCAGAGTCTAATTTAACTGTCAGGTTTAGGCAGTAATACCACTGGGGAACTCCAGCTGTTTTGACTGAGATCAATTAGGTGGTTTTTCCAACTTGTATTGGATTTCTGCTTTTAGCTGAGACTGTTTCTCTGGACTTAAGCAATAGGATACCATTTTATAGGAAAGGATTTCCCTAGATCCACATCCTGTGTGGCTAAGGTTGTACATCCTGGCGTATCACTACAGAATCTCTTAAATGCTGTGAGTAACCTCATTGTTCTGCATCTAAATATGAAAACATAGTGGCCAATCTCCCTAACAATTTAGTATTAGCTAACCGGATAGTAGGGGGTTCAATTTGAGAATTGTCTAGGCCTTCTTCTACCTCATCTTCACTATCCCTTTTATCCTTTGCTAGTACCTGACATACCTGTGCTTGCTTATCCTCCTCCCAGCGATGATATTGTTTCAACACATTGATATGACACAGCCGATTCTTTTTCCGGTGATCTGGGCTGTCAATCAAATAACTTACCTTACCAATTCTCTTGACCACTTTATACGGACCACTGAACTGTGCTTTCAACGGTTCGCCATGTAAGGACAGTAACACGAACACCTCATCCCCTGGTTGAAATGTTTGGGTCTTAGCATGCTTGTCTGCCCATAGTTGTTTGGGAATTTTTAAGATGTTCCTGAGCCACTTTGCAAGCTCTCGTGAGCCGTTCCCGGAACACGGATATATAATCTAACACAGAGGATTTGTCCCTCTGTTCTAAAAACTTTGCTTTAATTAGTTTTAGAGGACCTCTTATCTCATAATCCGTAAACTAATTCAAAAGGACTAAAACCTGTAGACTCATTAGGTGAATCCCCAGTGGCAAGCAAAGAAATTCTAGCCCTTTATCCCAATCATGGGGATATTCATGACAATATGCCCTGATCATCGTTTTAAGGGTCTGATGGTACCGTTCTATAGCTCCTTGTGTCTGTGGGTGGTATGCTGAAGACCTTAACTGTGTTATACACAAATTATTCCTAACTTCCTGAAAAATTTTGGACATAAAATTGGAACTGTCATCTGACTGAATCTTAACTGGTAATCCATATCTAGTGAAGAACTGGGTTAATTTCTCTACCACTACCTTAGCAGAAATTGTTGTCAAGGGAATGGTCTCTGGGAACCAAGTAGTCATATCCATGATGGTGAGTATATATTGGTGTCCTGCTTTTGTTTTCAGTAAAGGTCCTACACAGTTTACCAATACCCTACTAAATGGTTCCTCAAAAACTGGTATGCGAATTAGAGGTGCCGGTTTTATGGCTGGTTGTGGTTTTCCCACAATCTGGCATGTATGGCATATTTTACAAAACTGTACCACGTCCTTGGAAAGACATAGCCAGTAAAAATATCGACCAATACGTGATTGGGTCTTCCGGATCCCCACATGTCCAGCGATAGGAATTTCATGGACACAGCGATACTTGGGCGGTACTACTATCTGATGAACAACCGCCCATTCTTCTTCCGCAGGTCTGTGAGGAGGTCGCCACTTCCTCATCAGAATTCCACTTTTAATACAGTAGTGTCACGGAACTTCCTTTGCTTCAGTTAGAGCCAATTGTGCCACTTTATTTAACTCTGGATCAGCATGCTGAGCCTTGATTAGAGAAGACAAACTGAACATTTCCTTTGGATTATCCAAATCCCCAAAGAAAGCTTCAGATATTCGGCTATCTGTCTGTGGCGTCAATTTTACCTCTTACAATGGAACTTGTTTAGCCATTGCTTGGGTTACTGCACATGAAGGAAAAACTCCTGGAACCTTATCCTGCAACTGTTCTGACTCTTTAACTTCACTTGGTTTTTCTGTGACTACTTAGGAAGCTACTACTTTTGCTCAGGCCACATCATTCCCCAGGAGTAGGTCAACGCCGTCTATTTGCAAACTATGAACAACTCCTACAGTTACCATTCCAGATATTAGGTCACACTCTAGGTGCATCCAGTACAAAGGTACGGGTATATACTCCCCACCAATTCCGTTCACTAAAACTTTAGCATTCAGTGTGCTCTCTGGTGGAATATGCCTTTCCCCAGAAAAAGAGGTTGTGTGGCTCCTGTATCTCTAAGTATAACTATAGGTTTACCTGCCTCACTTGACAGATAAGGAGTTACTTTTCCTTTTGACAAGAATGCCCTATAACTCTCAGGTATCTTATTCACAACCCCTGCACTCACATTGGTTTTTGGATTTGGCCTTGCAGCTGCAGTCAGAGTTACAGCTTGATCTGTCATACTCTCAGTCAGGGCCCCTTTCTCTGCATTGGCTTTGTGTTCCCCAATAAATCCCCTGAGTTTACCCCGCAATTTCCAGCATTCCCACCTTGTGACAATTTTAATACTTAGCCTTGTGGACCTCATTTTTACCCTCAGCATCTTCCTTTCTGGCCTGAGCAGGAGATCCTGGGGCATTCCCAATTGTCCCTTCCTGCCCCGGCTACTTGCCTTCCTTTCATCTTCCCACCTTCAATCCTCCTCAGGTTTGTGGGGCTGATGGACAAAGGCTTATAAACAAGCTCATAATCATCATCAATTTCCACTGCCTGTATGGCTGTTGAAACCTTCTGGTTCCCTACATGGGTTCTTACTAATGGAGCGAGTGAATTTTAAAATTCTTCCAGGAGAATTAGTTCCCTAAAATTCTCATTCGTAGCCTCTATCTTTAGCGCCCACATCCAACGATCAAAATTAATTTGCTTTACCCTCTCAAACCTTATATAGATCTGCCCAGACAATCTACAGAGGTTCCGAAATTTCTGCCTGCACGCTGCAGGGACTAACTCATATGCAGCGAGAATAGCCTTTTTTGCCATCTCTGTCTGCAGAAGTCTCCTTAGAAAGCATGGCATAAACTACACGAGTTCTGTCAATCAACCTGATTTGCAGGAGTAGTATCCAGCTTTCCTTTGGCCACTTATCTGTTTGGCTATCTTTTCAAAAGAAATGAAAAATGCCTCTATGCCCTTTCCTCAAACTTAGGGAGGACTTGAACAAATTTAACCAGCTCTCCACTGGGTCCTGGGCTGAAGTCAGATCTTTCCTCACCAGAACTTTCCTTGGAGCCAGGGCCACTCTTCTGACATAGTTCCATCTTTTAAAATTTGAATTCCTTTCCTTCTCTTTCCATTTTCTCAAGTTCAAGTTTCTTCATTGTCGATTCTCTTTTAAGTTCAGGTTTTTTTCGATTCTTTTCCCCCCTTTTTTCTGTTCAAGCTCAAGCTGCTTCATCTGTAACTGAATTTTAGCTAATTCAACTGCACTACTCTCTGGTTTGCTTTCTTCTCCCTCCAATTGCAAATGCTGTGCTATTACTTCAATTATGTCTGCTTTCTTAGCTCCTGGTTTTAAATCTAACTCCAATTTTGCTGACAATGTTATTAGCTTCACCATGGTTAGGTTCCTCAAATCACTCAGGGATGCATCCTCCATCCCCAGAAAAGTCACAGTAAATGATAGAGACATTATGTAGAGTAAATTTTAATCTACTGCACAAGAAACCTGTTCTTTGTTTATTTTCCTTTTCTTCTTTTCAATTATTATCACTCCACGTACAATTGTACGTCATCGGCATTGGGTTTATCCCACAAAGTGCCCCAATTATATGTTAAGATCGAGGTGGGAGGAGTACAATGTTTAGTCTAGTTCCACTTGTCCACTGGTCACAACACATGTATGAATTTTTTCCCACTTACGGATACGGTCAAATATAGACTCTTTTTATCCCAGAATAAAACACACCAACCAGGTTTCTTTAACAAACAACAAAGTCATCAGTTTATTATAAAACAAGTCTTAACCAGTAACGAAGTAAAACATAAACACACACATTGAAATATTAAAGTTCACTTTTTACCTTAGCCCCTCAGTCACACACACCCATACACCGGTTACCAGAAAAATAAAGGGATTTATGTTTTTTAGAGCTCCATTTCAGACAAAAGAAAAAGCGGGTTGAATACTTGCTCATTCTTGAAGAAACAGCAGATGCGATATCATGTGTTCCAAAACCGGCATATAGTCTGGCCTCAGAGTACACATAGACGGGTCACTGGGATCTTTTAGAACAGTTCTTTTCAGGCAGCTTTGAGAATTAATTTAGCAGGCTTTTCTTCAAAGACAAGAGACGAGATGAGTTGACACAGTGGACTTCTCAGGGTCTTTTAGAGAGGTGCTGGAAAGGTGAGCTGGGTTGTGGTCTTCTCTTTTCTTGGGAATTCTCTCCTCTCCTCGGAAGTTCTCTCACTTTTAAAACAGTTCAACCGCAACTCAAAACAATTCAAAAGCGAAACCAACAACAGGAAGTCAATGTTTTGACCTCCATCAATCTTGACCTGTCACTTCTTGGTAAACAACTTCTCCAGGTGTCCAAAGTTCTCTGTTATTTATTGAGCTGAAAGTCAGGTGGTTTCCCAGAAAGGCTTGGACTGTTGCTGGAAGTCAGGTGGTTTCCCTGAAACGCTTGTTTTCCTTGCAAATCCTTTCAGTGCTCCTTTTAAAAATTTCCAAGGGCTGCTTTTCAAAGTCACATGGCCTTTACATGACCCCCTTTGAAAACCCCAAAGTTTAACATTTCTTCAATCTTTCAATCCAGATAAGTGTGAGGTAATGCATTTGGGAAGAGCAAATTTACACAATAAACAGGAGGATACTGCGAGGGGTAGAAGAAATGAAAGACCTTGGAGTGCACATTCACAGGTCCCTGAATGTGACAGGACAGGTAGAATGTGGCAGGACAGGCAGATAGAGTGGTGAAGAAGGCATATGGAATGCTTTCCTTAATTGGCCGAGGCATAGAATTCAAAAGCAGGGATGTAACGCTGGAACTGTATAAAACGCTGGTTAGACCACAGTTGGAGTATCTGATCAGCACATTACAGAAAGGATATAATTGATCTGGAGAGAGTACAGAGGAGATTTACAAGAATGCTGCTAGGGCTTGAAAGTTGCAGCTATGAGGAAAGATTAGATAGGCTAGGGTTGTTTTTCTTAGAAGTGGAGGCTGAGGGGTGAATTAATAGAGGTGTACAAAATTATGAAGGGCCTAGATAGGTTAGACAGGAAGGACCTGTTTCCCCTAGTGGAGAGGTCAATTACCAGGGGACACAGCTTTAAGGAGATTGGTAGAAGGATTAGAGGAGACATGAGGAAAAACATTTTCACCCAGAGGGTGGTGGGTGTCTGGAATTCACTGCCAAGAACGATGATGGAGGCAAAAACCCTCAATTCTTTTAAAAGGTACCTGGACATGCACCTGAAGGCTATGGACCAGGTGCTGGAAGGTGGGATTAGATTAGGCGGCTAGTTTTTTCGGCCGGCACGGCCATGACAGGCTGAATGGCCTCCTTCTGTGCCATAATTTTTCTATGGTTCAAAAATGAATCCTCAAAAATATATATTTAACAAAACAGAGGCACTTTCATAACAATTTCACTACGTTTATACTTACCTACTGCATTATTTACACTATATCATTCGCTTACATTTGTATAGTACTCTTTAAACAGGAACAGGTCCCAAAGTGCTTCACGGAATCAGAATCAGACAATAATCAACGCTGAGCCAAAATAGAAGTTATTAGGAGGGGTGACTAAAAGCTTGGTCAAAGATGTGGTATTAAGGTGGGGTGGGGGGTTGTGCTCAAAGGAGGAGAGAGGGGTTTAGGGAGGGAATTCCAGAGCTTGGGCCAATTAGAGCTGAAGGCACAGATGGCAATGGTGGAGTGAAAGATGTGGGCAACACACAAGAGATCTGAGATAGAGGAACACAGTCCATATGCATCTGTGGGTCTACATTGTTGTTTCAATTATGACTATTACTCCTGATATTAGGTACAAAAAAAAATCAAGAGTCACATTATAGGCCTAGATTTAGGATTGCAGCGTTGTGAAATTTTGCTGCTTTTTTAGGTTTCCATGAAAGGAGAGAAAAATCCAATTTGAAATCATGGAAGCTCAGTTTCCCAGAACTAATAATCCACAACATTAATAGCCTAAACATGTTTCTACAGTTGACAGTTACAGTTGGAACACATCAAAAATAAGGAAATCTATGTTATTATGTGAAGTTTCTGATAAGATTCAGTCTTTTGCCAACACTTACGTATTCATAGAAAAAATCTTTTTCTCATCATAAGACTGAGCCTTCTAACAAAACCTGCACCGGTGATGTGTCAGGTATGTGTTAAATAATGCTTAGAGGCAGTAAGATATAGTAAGATACTGACAGTCAATAATCAGATACATATGATAAGTAAACTGTTTTAAAACAAGAAAAAGCAGTAAGCCTAAAATCTTTGCAGTCTTTTTCAGTAATTTCTGAATAACAGTTTCTGACAGGAGTTATGTACAAGACAATCCTGATGGAACCCCTTTCACTCCCTACACGTCAAGACCAAATGCTGGGAACTAGGGACCACTACTTATTTAGGAGATTATTTTTTTGTGATGGTCAAACTATTCTTCCTTCATTGTCAGGCCACTACAACCATTAAAACATTTTTAACACTGATGTGAGCTGAAATCCTAAACATAGCTGAAATTTCCTGGTAATCTAAAAACTGGTTTGATTTTGGCAGCTGACTGCAATCTAATAGTTGAAAGGCAATCAACATTCATAGATATCAGAATAATCAAATCCATGGTCTTGTCAATTCAAATATATTTGAGATTTTAAACTTATGGCTCTGGCCGTCAGAGCAACTTTGACTTTATTGATTTCTGAGCGGACAGACTGGCTGGTTTTCCCAAAAGATATAGGGCAGAATCTTACTGTCTTTGAAGTTTTTCTGCCATTGGGAGCAAATGTGGGTCTCGAACCTGATGGTGCTGGCTGGATGAATGGTGTCATAATTTTACAGGAGGTGACCAATTAAGAGGCTGCCTCCACGTTCACCATCCAATTAAGGATGGCCGGGAGGTTGGGGGAGTAGGGGTCCCAAGGCGGGAGGACCAATCAGAGGGCCAGAATCTCAGTACAGCCAGCAGCCCAACCAGGAGAGATGGGTGCTGCTGAGGCAGGCAGGAGACTGCAAGGGCACCTCAAAATGGAGGCGATCTCAGCAGCATTCTGAAATTTTAAAAATCATTCAAGGCCACAGCTGTCAGGCCATCATTGTGGAGGGTGAGTCCTTCCACAGGCTGGCTTGTAGCCACCACTGTGGTCCTTTTATTCCAGAGCTCCATGCTGGGGTGATTAAAAGTTTGTGCTGATGGCCCCCACCACCCTGCTGGGAGGCTGCCTCCATTTATCTGCCGGACTCCAGTCCTTGGGGAGTGTGGGACCCTCTGCCATTGGGAAGATCCTGGTAGCTCCTTAATGGGGCTAGTTGGCTACCTGCTCACCACTGCCCACTGACCCCATCTTTGGCAAGAATGCTCAGAAGTGGGAATGGGTCGGGGAGCCAACCCAATATGCAAATTTCCAAGTTTCTTCCTGGTCCCGCTTCCTAGCCCATCTCCATGGGGCCGGTAAGATTCCAGCCATAGCATCTGTAATCCTCGGTGTTGAATATTGATTGGGAAAGACAGCTTTTGTTTTAATTTGGGATAGTTTAAAAACTGAATGGCAGAATTTTCTCTATTTGTCACATAATTCCCTCCCCAGGGAAGCCAGTTGTTTGCTGATGCCGCTCAGCTGGCACTTGCAAGAATCTGTCGGATATCTTGCTCAGTGATCTGGCCTAAACAATGCCAAACAGTCTTTCTGGTAAAAACATTCTGCACCACTCATGGAGACTTTAATTGATACAGATGATTCCCATATGGTTTGCTTCTGATGAGCTATTTGAATTTAAGCTTTTAACAGGCTATTTGGTTTACAAGTGATATCCCACTTCGACAGCTACAAATTGTGCATGCTTGGCTTCCCTCTCAACACATTCTTCCAGATATGCCAAAAAAATTGGAAACAAGAGTAAACCATTCAGACCCTTGTCATGCAGGCCCCCCCACCTGCCAAGAATGAAGCACATTAATTTTGCCACACGGACACTAAATTTCAAATTGTTGCTGGGAAGAAGTGAAGGCCTGTTACAAGGAATAGCCAGGCCCCTGTCCGGAAATACATTTTTGCATATTAGCAGACAGTTTTGGAACAAAGGAGCTATCCCCTGCTCATATACAATTGGAGAGACAGTGTTTGAACTGGGAGAAAACTCTTGGCTTCTGGATTGAAAAGACCTCTCTCCTGTCTGCCCCATCTCTTTCTCATCAGCTTCGAAATCTATTGAAGACACATGAACCCCAAGACAGAAAAGTCTCCTACAGTGAACAAGGTTTAAGAAGAATACTGGGCCCCAATGAAAAGCAAGATCTACCTGTAAGCAAGGACTCGACAATGAGCTCGAAGACCTGTGACAAAAAACTCTTCCGATATTGCCTCAAACGTTTCCACTTTGTTTCTTCTGCTTTTTTCTGTCCCTATCTGCATGTGTGTATCGCATATGCTTGCTAGTGTGGGTGTGCCATGCATCTGTAGGCGTTAACCAAATTAGAGTTTAAGTTTAAGAAATTTCACTTTTCTTTTTTAAACCTAAGAAAGCTTGTTTGTGCTCATTTCTTTGCCTTATAATTGGAAAGCGGTGAACAAGAATTCACCAAGGGGGAGCTGAAGGTGCCCTAGACACCTTTCCTAGACCCTAGAGTCCTCTCACACTGTACGAGCGATGATGTAACATTCACGTGAGGTAGGCTTGAAAAGAAGGTGGTATAGCAGCAGGAAGGATGCTAGCTTCAGTGGCTTGCGGAGAGTGTAAATAAGTTAGTTAACCTTTACTGGAGTCTAAGACTTTCTCTAGAACGCCCTACAATATTACCAATACAAATACAACTATACCCAACAGGAATTACACTTTCTACTGAAAGTCAGATGTGAATTTACTTTTTGAAGCCTCTCACATTCCCCTAACATATGGAGGTACAGTAAGACAGGAACAAGGAACCATGGCTGGAGGCCTGACCACTCTTAAATTACGAGATCTTCCTTTGATGTAAAGTAGGCCCCGTTGATGATCAAATTACTCCTTCTCCATGGTCAGGCCATTAAAATTATTTAACCATTAATGTAGAGAAGCTGTGAAATGTTTGGTAATCCAATACTCTGTTTTTTGCATCTGGTAGTTGAAACCCCATTGTCATGGTTGAAACAGGACCAGAATTCAGAGACTAGAATCATTTATTCCATGATATATTAATCCACATGTGGAAATATTTTAGATAAGCACTTCCAGTCACCAAAGAAACTTTAACAGGGTTGTGAACCAAAGCATTCCCATAATGTTGAATTTTAATATATTAAGATTGAAGTAGTAAAATCTTCCTCAGTGGTGCTTTGCTTGTTGTTTGCTGTTGAGCCAGTGCCTCAGCACTACCATAAGACAAAAATAAGGAAATAACTAGCACACAGAATAATTCCTCGCCCAAGAAACAAATGAATGGATTCCAAGATTTTTGCCACACCATCAATACCATCAGGTTAAGTGAAAACTCCCAACATAGATGAGAATCTGTGTTATCTGGAAACTCAACATTAAGGAATAGCTGAAGACTTGAGATGTTTAACAGGCTTTGAGGGGGAGAATGGTGTGCTAAGCCCGAAAAAGAGTTGAATGACTGTATGCAAATTTAAGAACTAATTCCGCAACTCCTCTGGTCTCAGTGGAAAGCTGTGCCTGAAGGAAGCTTGGCTTAGAGAACCAAAGATACAGTGGTGCAGCCCCATCTCTAGCTGGTGCTCCCATCAAATGCAGCATCACAGCTGGGAGCACAAGATCATGCAATGAGCGCTATCGTTTAAATTTCTATAGAAAAAGTATTGCATATTTTTCAGTGAGTAATAAGACACTAAATTTTGTATGCTGCTACCAAAGTTAAAACATGATCCTCCAGATACTGACCAAAGAAAACAACTAACATTCAAGGTGCTATTTGCTATCCTGGCCAAAACATCACCCAAATCAACTTCTCAGATATAAATATAACTCAGCTAGTACATACAAGGGCCGTGAACATTAGAAGTAAATCTAGGAACAACGTCAGTACTTTCCACTGAACATCAGGCAGCCCAATGTAAGCCTTAAGCCCTCCTGCGGTGGGGGGGTGACACTGCACCGCCAGCTGTTTCCGTTGTAGCTTCCGCAATGCGCTGTCTTGAAGGGGGCATCGCAGGGGTGTCCTGCATGCACTGGAGGCAACTGAATCAACGCTATCCCAACGTCACAAAGCCCCACTGGCTGGTGTGACACCAAACCTCCTAATCTGGACAATGCAGGTCCATTGAAAAAATCCATGCATCACTCTGTAAAGAACAAGTGCTGACCTGCAAGATGGGACCTGCATTAGTGCTATTTAAAAAGAGCCAGGTACCCAACTTGCAGGTAAGATAATTTTGAAGAATGTGTGCTATTGCAAAGTATTTGTAAGTACTGTGGAGTATTGCTGCATCCCCACTAGCTACAATAGGAATGGAGGCTGCAGTTGCTGTGCCTCTGGATCTGCAGCACATCAGGAAGATGGAGCAGAGGCTGCCAAGTTGGAGCTGGCCTCCTCCACGCTCCTCGGCAATGGGAGGAGGCTGTCAGACAGGCCAGCCAGTGCATATCCATCAGATCTCTCCTGTATGCCAGCCTATCAAGATCCTTATCTGAGTCCGCTGTAACAGAAGACGTCTGTCATCTTGCGCTCCGGTGAACTGGCAGGCAAACTATGCTTTCCCCCTGACCTGGCTGCAGTCCACACATGCCTGAATGACTCAACACGTGCTGATCCCAACTCTATACTTGCCTCCAAGGAACATGCAGTGCCAGTACCAGAACTGCTGGCTGAGTGTCAGATCAAGTGACAGGGCCTCTTCATCAGTGCTGTGTTAATTGTTTAATCGTATGCAAGTGTTGGTGTTAATTAGGGTCTTACTTGAGTATATGTAAGACGACACTCACTGAAACTGGGCGAAGGTTTGGGTGAGGAGCTGCATGTTTGCAATATTTTTGCTTTGGAAAATAAATGCAAGACTAAGTAAAGATTGGCTAGCACAATCCTTCCACAACATGCTTTCTGGAATATAACATGCCGTGCAGTCGTTCGCTCTGTCCCTCATTGGGCTGCTGTGTTTGGGGAGCAGCAGTTCATGGGTGTCTGAAAGCAGGAACTCAGAAGGGGTACGCTGTTGTGAGGCAACGGGGTGGGGTGAGAAGCAAGAGGTCCATTAGCAGCTTGGACTTCACACCAGATAGCAGGATGAGGATGTGCTGGGAGTTGAGAAGGGGCATAAGGCAGGAATATGCCGTCATCCTCAACATCCTCAGTGATGCCATGTGACATAGTCTCTGTCGCAGCCAGCCCCATGATGCTGACAGCCATTTCCTCCATAGGGTTCAGGAGATGCTGGCGCGCATGTCCCCTGCCAGTTCTGCTCTGCTCCCTTTTACTGTATGCTACCTTGTCCTGCAACAGTGAGAGGGCAGAATGTTAGTGATTGTGCAGCACTGTGTTTGGGTGATATGCCTGCATAATAGAATAGCTGGAAGTAAGTGGAGGCAGTGAGAGCTGGGTGTGAGGCTGGCAGCTTTGGTAGGCGTGTGAGGGTGAGGTGAAGTATCTGGATGTTAGGCTCGAGTCCTGAGTGCCAGGGGGCGCTTTTGGGTGAGTGATGAAGGTGTGAGTAGTGTGAGAGGCTACTGGTGTGGTGGGTAGGAAATGTTTAGAGATACAGCACTGAAACAGGCCCTTCGGCCCACCGAGTCTGTGCCGACCATCAACCACCCATTTATACTAATCCTACACTATTCCCATATTCCTACCACATACCCACCTGTCCCTATATTTCCCTACCACCTACCTATACTAGGGGCAATTTATAATGGCCAATTTACCTATCAACCTGCAAGTCTTTTGGCATGTGGGAGGAAACCGGAGCACCCGGAGGAAACCCACGCAGACACAGGGAGAACTTGCAAACTCCACACAGGCAGTACCCAGAATTGAACCCGGGTCGCTGGAGCTGTGAGGCTGCGGTGCTAACCACTGCGCCACTGTGCCGCCCAATGTCATATGGAGCTATATTCACTGACCTTGACCACCTGCTTGACGTCATTAGACCTCTTGTGGGGCCAGATGCTGGGAATTGACCTCCCATTCCCTTGAGGGTGGTCCTTGAGGGCCTCCTGGTCTCCCACAGAACCATGGAGTCTCTCCTCCTGCCCAACTCCACCACTAATGCCACCAGCACCACATCCGTGACCCTGGAACTCTGTCTGCCCTGGTGTTCCACTTTCCCATGTTTTAAATTGAAGCAATATTATTCAGCGCAGCTTCCCTTTAAGAAGGCAGACTGCCATTAAGAGCAGAAGGCTGGTTGCACCATTAGCACAATGCAACCCAGCCCCCAGCAGAGCATAAACAGCCAGCAGTACAGCAGATGCTCAGCCCTATGTTACAATCATGGTAATGAGGTAGCGTAACTAAATTTGCCTGTTGTCCAGCTCCAATGGAACTGGCATGCGCAGATCACAAATTGTGACCATGACCGAAAAAATGGGGTAAGCCAAATTTTACCTGCAGTTTTCTTACTTTCACCAACACTATTATTTTATCACAGTGCTTACATGTTGATACCACAGTACTATTGTGCTTGTATCCCAAAATCATGCAAGCATAATAGGAATTTTGGCCCAGATTTTGCTGTAATAATGGCAAGGCAGTCAGTGCTCCCTGACAGCAACAGCGTAAAACCATCAGCAACTTCCAACATCAGCACATGCATAGTTAAGTGTGGAAATCCAAAAGTTGTTCTCAGCGATATCATGCTCTTCCACTGCTTGAGCTGCTGCAGTCTTCACCAATGGAATCTGCAAACAGATAATTACATCAGAGGCAGATGAAAAAGTGAGGGCTTGTGCAAGCAGGAGCAACTGAGTTTGAACAGTGCCCTAAGGGACAATTACTGAACAACCTCCTGGGCCCTGAAAAATCAATTTTACAAGTGCAGAGTTTCATTCCCTTAGCAGAAAACTCATGTTGCAGATTTAAAAAAATTAAAATTAACGTTTTTAGTTTTTCTGTTTTTCCTTTTCATGTCTCTCCCTTAATCTCCTGTGCATGTCTCAATCTTTATTTTGCTTCCTGTTCAATGACATAATTGTAATTTATATTTCCTGGGTTTTACTTCTTGCTTTGCAATCTGCGAGGCTCAGTGAGGATTCTTCAATCTGAAGAGCCTCCCTGGTGCTTGCCCTACTCTCAGATTCCTGCAGAGGGCACTGCACTGAATCAAATAGCGGAAAATTAGAAATTTCTGCTTAGAAGCCGCCGTAAAGTCTCTGGGCAACTGCATATGAGGTGAACAGTGAAAGTTTCATCACTGAAATTATAATGGGGAATAAAGAAATGGCAGAGACATTAAACAAATACTTTGTATCTGGCTTCACGGCGGAAAACACAAAAAGAAACTTCAGAAATATCGGCGGACCAAGGGTCTAGCGAGAATGAGAGATTTAAAGAAATTAGTAAAGAATTAGTACTGGATAAATTAATGTGACTAAAATCCCTTGGAGCCAATAGCCTGCGTCCTAGAGTTTTAAAAGAGCAATGGAGATAGTGGGTGCATTGGTTTCGATTAACCAGAATTCCTTAGATTCTAGAAAAGTCTCCATGGATTGGAAGATAGCAAACGCAACCATGCTATTAAAGAAAAGAGCGAGAGAGAAAACGGGAAACTGCAGGCCAATTAGTCTATCAGTAGTCGGAAAAATGCTAGAATCTATTCGGGATGTGGTAACAGGGCATTTAGAAAATCATAATATTAGGCAGAGTCAACACGGATGTATGAAAGATTTGTCAAACACGATTTCCCTATTACATCCTCAAAAAAAAAAGTAACTAGGCAGTGGATAAGGGAGAAACCAGTGGATGTAGTGTATTTGGATTTTCAAAAAGCATCTAATACGGTGCTGCACAAGAGGTTATTACACAAAATTAGGCCTCACGGGATTGGTGGTAATAGATTAGCATGGATTACGGATTGGTTAACAGGCAGAAAACAGTGAGTACTAATAAATGGATCATTTTCAGGTTAGCAGGCTGCAACTAACAGGTTATTGCAAGGATCAGCCTTTTGCAATCTGTATTAATGACACAGATCCGGAGAACAAGTGTAATGTCTCCAAGTTTGCTGACAAAACAAAGTTAGATGGGAAAGTAACCTGTGAAGAGGTCAGAAAGAGGCTGCAAAGGGATATAGACAGGTTAAGTGAACGTGCAAGCATAGTGCAGATGGAATATAATGTGGGAAGTGTGAAGTTATCCACTTTAGTAGGGAAAAGAGAAAAGAATACTTTTTAAAATGGTGGGTTGGCATCCTTCCATCTATGAAAGATGATGGACAGACAGCAAACAATCCATTTAGGTGGAGTGTCTTCTCTTGGTGCACCTTTGTTGATGGCTGAGAAGGCCAATCCTTAAGAGGCAGGTTCTGTCAAGTGCTGCAAGTGACGTTGTGAGTTGTTGTTTTTGACGTTGGCGCCTGTTGCCAAGCTGCTGGTCATTGCAGTAGTGCTTGCCAGTCCACAAAATATATCGCCATTTCCCTCTTTCGCCAGCTTGTGACTCCCAGGTGCCATAGTCGACATTTAGGGCCTTCATGTTATACCTGTGGGCATCCTTGAAACAGAGCTTTGGGCGCCCCACTGGTCATCTGGCCTCAGCTACCTCACCATACAGAAGGTCCTTGGGTATGCAACCGTCTTCCATCCTGTGGACATGTCTGATCCACCGAAGCTGCCTCTGTTTGACTAGTGCCAACACACTTGGGCGATCTGCCTTTGAGAGGACTGTTGCACTTGTGATTTTGTCCTGCCAGGATATACCCACAATGCACCACAGACAGCAAAGATGGAAATTATTGAATTTCCTTTCCTGGTAGCGGCAAGTCACCCATGTTTCACAGCCATATAGCAAGATGCTGAGCGCACAGGCCTCATAAACCATTAACTTGTTCCAAAAGGTCAGCTTGGTTTTAACCCATGTGCGTTTTGCAAGTCGGCCAAAGGTGGTAGCCGCTTTCCCTATGCGTGCATCAAGCTCTGCATCAAGGGACGGATTGTCTGTTACCGTGGACCCAAGGTAGCAGAATTTGCTAACCACTTCCAGTAGGGTGTGATTTAGTGTGATCAGGGGCAGAGGTGCAACACCTTGTCCCATGACCACGGTTTTCTTGATGCTTCTAGTTAAGGAGAACAAGCTACAGGCATGGGAGAGACAGTCAATGAGTCTTTGTAGCTGAGTTTCTGTTTGAACAACTAATGCAGCATCAGCAGCGTTGAGGAGTTCTCTGATCAGGACGCAATGTGTTTTTGTCTTTGCTTTCAGCCTTGATAAGATTGTAGCGCTGGCCATCTGACCAAGTGTGCAAGTAGACTCCTTTCATATCTGCAGGGAAGGTGAAGGTCAGGAGCATGGCGAAGACGACGTCAAACAGAGTGAGGGCTAGGACACAACCCTGTTTCACTCCAAAACTGCTGGATGTGGAGCCATCAAACTGTACACTGCAGTGCATGCAGTCATGGAAGGAGTGGATGAGACTGAGGAGTTTCAGTGGACAGATAATTTTTCCCAAAATCTTGTTGATCCCGGCTTTGCTGATGGTGGCGAGTGCCTTAGTGAGATCTGCAAAAGTAAGGTAAAGGGGTATACTCTGTTCCCTACACTACTCTTGTAGCTGGTGTAGGGAGAAGATCATGTCCGCAGTAGATCTGCTGGCATGGAAACCACACTGTGCTTCCGATACAATCAGTCTGCAAGTAAATGGAGTCTTTTAAGTACTTCTTCTTCTTCTTTGGCCTCCTTGTCTTGAGACACAATGGGTAAGCGCCTGGAGGTGGTCAGTGGTTTGTGAAGCAGCGCCTGGAGTGGTTATAAAGGCGAATTCTAGAGTGACAGGCTCTTCCACAGGTGCTGCAGATAAAGTTGGTTGTCAGGGCTGTTACACAGTTGGCTCTCTCCTTGCGCTTCTGTCTTTTTTCCTGCCAACAGCTAAGTCTCTTCGACTCGCCACTCTTTAGCCCTGCCTTTATGGCTGTCCGCCAGTTCAGGCGATCACTGGCAACTGACTGCCATGACTTGTGGTCAACGTCACAGAACTTCATGTCGCGTTTGCAGACGTCTTTAAAGCGGAGACAAGGACGGCTGGTGGGTCTGATACCAGTGACGAGCTCGCTGTACATTGTGTCCTTGGGGATCCTGCCATCTTCCATGCAGCTCACACGGCCTAGCAATCTCAAGTGCTGCTGGCTCAGTAGGGTTTATGTGCTGGGGATGTTGGCCGCCTCGAGGACTTCTGCGTTAGAGATACGGTTCTGGCGCCTGATGCCAAGGATTCTCGGGAGGCAGCGAAGATGGAATGAATTGAGACCGTCGCTCTTGGCTGACATACATTGTCCAGGCCTCGCTGCCGTAGAGCAAGGTACTGAGGACACAGGCTTGATACACTCGGACTTTTGTGTTCCGTGTTTATTTAAGTATGACCTTAGCAAAGGCCTTCGCCGTGATGCTAAGCAGTGAGATGCCCCTGTAGTTGCTGCAGTCTCCTTTGTTGCCTTTGGTTTTGTATAGTGTGATGATTTTGGCACCATACATCTCCTGTGGAACACAGCCTACTTTCCACAGAGAAACAGGTGGTCATAAAGGTGTGGCAATAGATGGGACTTTCCATGCTTGAGCAGTTCGGCTGGGATTCCATCCTGGCCAGGTGCCCTTCTGTTCGCCAGGCAGTCTTTGGCCTTCTCGAGCTCCAGTGATGAGGGTACTTCATCTAAAATCATCCAAGACTGCAAGTTGAGGGACAGCATCGAGCGCAGAACGGAAGATGTCCGACTCACAGGCATACAGTTCATAGTCGTGTTCAGCACAATGGTACATCTGCTTATTTCTGTCGGTGAGTACTTCACCATCTGGCGAATTCAGGGCAGCAGCTTTGGTGATGACAGGGCCAAGTGCCCTCTTGATCCCTTCGTACACAGCTTGTAGATTTCCTTTGTCACATGCAGTTTGGATTTCTTGACATTAGATGAACGAGTGTTTGTTTGCGTGATATCTCCGTCATGCAGTGTCTTAGCTGTTGGGTTTATGTTGCACATTATGTAGGCTTTGTTTTTTGCATCAATGGCAAATATTATCTCAGCTGAATAGGTCTCAAACTAGCCCTTGTTGCGGGTTTCACCTTTACCAAATGATTCTTCAGCTGCTTCATAGATGATTGAGCTTAGTGACTACCAAGCTTCATTAATGCCGGCATCGGCACTTCCCATTAACGCTTTGGTGGGTAGCAAGTGTTCTAGCGACAGTGTGAAGTGCTGGTATTTGGCATCATTGTTTATACAAGGGATGTTGATGCATGGCGGGCTGTCGTGTTAGGAGCTGTGGAACTTTCGGGGGTGTACTTTCACTCTGCTGCTGATGAGAGTGGTCGGTTTTGCAATCTGCGCTATGGTAGGTGCGGGTGTGAAACAATGGGCAGATCGCGCCTCCTCATGATGACTAGGTCTAATTGGTCCCAATGACCAGACCTTGGGTGACACCATAAAACCTTGTGGCGATCTATGTCTGCCCTAGAAGGTGGTGTTGGAGATGCAGAGTTCATTCCGGACACAAAGCTCAAGAAGGCGTTGTCCATTATCAATGATCTTGCCCACCCCATGATGATCTAGGCATGTTGGCCATGAATCACTATCTAGCCCAACACGTGCATTGAAGGCACCCAGGATGAATAGCCTCTCGCCATTTGGGACATTCATCAGAATGTCATCTAGGGAGTGATAAAAATGCTCTTTATCGGAGATGCTAGCCTTCAGCGTTGGTGTGTAGATGCATATGATGTCGACACTTTAGTAGGATAAAGAGAAAAGAATATTTTTTTTAAATGCGGGACACTGGATTTTTTTTTAAATGTGAGACACTTGGAAATGTTGTTATTCAGAGGGGCCTTTGTGTCCTTGTACATGAATCCACAGAAAGTTAACATGTAGGTACTGCAGTCAGTCAGGAAGGCAAATGGTATGCTAGCCTTTCTTACAATGGGATTGGACAGTCCGAATCAGAGTACATCAGGAAACTGCGACAACTATTCATGACAAGATATGCATTCCTGTAACATGCACTGGTTGACAAAGTGTAGTAGGTGTCTGACAGAATTGTTTGGAAAGAGATTACTGGAACGTTACTGAAATGCATGACTTAAGAAGGAGGCAGACCTGAGATATAAAAGATATGTTATGGATGATGTCATGAAATACCAGGAGACAAGTCACTTTGGAGAACAGGCATGAAAAATATTTCCTAAACATTCTGTTTGTGAAGGTTTTTCGTATCTGTTTTGCAAAAGCAAGATTTGGATCATTACCAGTGCACATCATGCATGGGCACGATAACACTAAACAAATATGCTTGAATTCTTGGAAAGGAACTACAGCTAAATTGACTAAAGCATTTTAGTCTCAAGGCTGCCATTTCAAGCAAGTTTGCAAAGCTCCTGTACATGACCAATATATTTAGATGAAGCTGTATGTGTTGATCAGAATTGTTAACAGCTCCACATGATTAAAGCCAGTTTAAAAATCTTACTATGATGAATAATATTAACTTTGCTTCTCTCTCCACAAATGCTGCCAGACCTGCTGAGTATTTTCCAGCAATTTTTGTTTTTATTATATTAACAATCTTATTAATTCATTGTATTTAGTCACTCAGCAATTTAATCTGACCCAAACGAAGAAAAAAAAAAGCACTTTAGCACCTCATGCAACCGTTTTTCCGCAAAATTCATTTAGCAGTAAATTAATGCAATTATTGCATTGACTGTTTATAATCAGAAAAGTGGGGGGGAAAAAAAGTTACATTTGTTCAGATTTTGGATTTGCATGTTATACTTGAAATAATTATCGGCCCAGATTTTGCTAGGGTTTCTGATGGCAAACCGTCAGCGTTTGCTGTCATTTCCCCTCTGAAACTGAACGCAACTTCAGGAATTAGTGCATAATGTGAAAATCCTGTAGTTGTGGTCCATCACTCACTGCTCCATCACAGGTTGTGCTCAGAACCATGCCCATCAGAGCCAGCAGTCAGTGAAATCACTTGATGTGGTGTGAACCTCCCCTTTCCCACTCTCTCATCGCTGTTAGAAAACCTATAAAAAGTTACACCTTGTTCAATCAGGTGTTAACTAGGTTTTAACAGTGATCTGAGTAATAATTATTGCTGAACAACAAATCGGGCTATGAAAAAATAATGTTATATCTGTGGAATATTGCTAAATGTCTCCATTATGATTAATTACAAGAATTTTGAAACTACATTTTTTGAAGAATTTTTTAAAGAACATTTTTATCATAGGTCAGCTTTTACCTTCACGCAGGTGTTAAGTCCCAATCTTTAATCTACTCGATGTAAATTTTTTGAAAAGCAAATTGATTTTACTGCTTTTCATTTCCTGGTTGGCTGGCCGTGAGAGCTCTTTAATGTGATTGGCAGCTTGGACGGCTTATGACATCACTGCAGCTCCACATTGGGAATCCCCATGAAAGAACGCTGCAATCAGTTAAACGGCCAGAGATAGAGTTCTCACCACAGAGATCGCTACATCTCTCAGCGAGGCTTTCAAGGTCAGTAGCAAACATCCTTGCTTCACTAGTGACCGCAAACTCTGGGCCATCATAAATAGGGGAAGTGAATGAAAAGTAGGTTAGTGCATTGAAACCCAAAGCTATTGATCAATATGAAGTTGATACTAAATGCTGTAAACAATGCAGTGAACTTATCAGTGACAATGATGTATTCGGTTTGCTGCCAATATGTCAGAAAAATATCACTTCCAGCTGATATAGCAGAAAGGGAATATGTATTTCTTCTCGACGATTCTCATTTTTGACACTGCACTGCCCTTTGAATTGGGTACACGATCTGCATTTGCCCATCAAATTTAGACCAGCTCTACTCCTTTAACAAAAGCATATCTTGTGCTTTCGCATTACTAAATCTTTGATCCTGCCTACATACAGCGATAGTAACTCTAGTAGAAGCAAGAACACAAAATGGCTCTTTTAAAACAAACTGAACACTCACAAAAATTCACCAGTTTCTGTTAGGAAATACTGAGATATCTATTATACAGAGCAATCAAAATATGAAATCAGAGTACACAGATATATAAACGTAACCTTTCCTTTTCTTCGTCAGCCTGCTCACTCCCACCTTTCATTTTCGAGTTAAAGCAACCTTGAGAAGAATAACCCATTGGCGGGAAAGAAAGTTGTATCCAGAGGCCCCTTATTGTTGCAAATTTGGAAGAACAGAATTAAGGACCAATAATGGTGTTTAATGGCATAATGAGTTCAAATCTTTCATATACTTTTTTCATCCAATTAAAAAAAGGTTTGCCATCCAGAACATTGGCAATCCCCAGAATAGTAAACTGTAATAATAGTAATAATAATAATGAGTAAACTGATCTGCAGCAAATTGTGGAGAATTTTAAAAAAGCAAATCACTAATTTCGAGTTAGCCTTTTAAAAGCAGCTGTATATTAGGCAAGCAATTATTTTTCTTCGCTTCCTTGTTTGCAGCACAAAAGAATGTTCAGTAAGTTTGATTTCTCACACTTCAAAAATTTATAAGCTGTCCTAAAAATGGGTTGTGTTCAGGAGAGTCTTCACACAGAGAAAAAACAGAATGCCAAGAAACCAACTCAATCCAGGCTGGCCTCTCCGCCAGTAACAGCTGAAAACCAAACTCTTAAGATGCATACAGCGTGTTCAACTGGTGGTGCTCACTAGTAACTCAAACAGCAAAGGTTAAATGCACATGTTCCCTTCTATGGAAAGTAAATCTATCTTCATACTAGGCACAGATAGGCTATAAAATCCAACTGGCCTACAAGACATTTCTGAGCAATCATCTTGAATCATTTTTCATTCTTTAGCTTCAGGCAATAATGAGAACTTGACAAAAGAGAAAGGAAACAAGGACTGACCACACATTTATTCAAAATTGTACAGCAGTTCAATTGACCATTACAGCTTTCAAACATTGAGGTGATTTACTCACAGATATTTTAAATTCTCCAGATCTTCGAATGCACCCCTGGGAATTCTCCTAATTTGGTTGTTGTTTAACAGTCTGGAAAATTATGAAAAATGTGTTACAAATAAAAGCAAATAAAAAAATGCATCTTTATTCATTTAAACCATATTGTGTGCTCATTTGACTATTCCCCCAAAACTGGTACATGCAGTGTCTAATTTTACAAAAACTTCCCTCAATTATACATGAGATTCTGACAACGTAAATCAATGTGCAACATTGAAAAACTCATTGGTGCACTATATGACTTTAGATTCAACACCATGTTATAAGCTATGTAGTATTAAAAAGATCATTGTAAAGTCTAACTTGTCACCACACTAACAGACTATGAGTACTGACAACAGTTGAGACTCATGCGAACCATATTTTTTGCTTAACAATTCATGACTCTTTTAAAGTACTTAACTTTTTTCGAGAGGAGCAGAGAACAACTAGGTAACTTTTACTGATTTTTTTTTTAGATAAGCTGAATTCAAATTCACAAATTGCTACGGTGAGATCTGGACTCAAGTTCTCTGAACTATTAATCCAGGTCTCTTGGATTACTAGTCCAGTAACATAACCACTATGCTTCAGTTCCCATAATTTTACTCCTTTATACTACATGATTTCCTCCAATAGCAAGAGTACTTGAGGTGGTAGCCCTGTAATATCAACATCCTGGAACAGGGGTTTCACTCCTCGTCTTATGACCAAGAATGCAGCTGTCATAAAGCCACACAACTTCCACTAACATGTGGCATCAAGCCTGCCAATAATTTGAGTCTGGTCATTTCTAGCCTTCCCCAAAATTGGGAAACATCCACAACCAGATGCACAAAGTCACAGGTGAAATTTGTGCAGGCACAACAACAATAGATCACAATTAAGACTTCAGCACAATTATATGCACGTGAATCTCATGCATGCAGTGTTACCAATCCAGTATCGAGGTGGCAGATTTGGCACAAGGTAATGGGAACTGGCATACTGAAGCCTTGTAATATAAACTGGGCATTAGATCATTCAAGTAACTGTGTGCAAGTAATTACAATCAGAGACATGCAGCTTATGGTGCCACCCTCACCCACATGGTTAACAGACAGCTCTAAACGTAAACAATAACTTTATCTCAGCAATTAGGAAGCAGTGAGCAGCTATTCATCTTTGAGCCAAGATGTCATTTTGGGAAGTGCATTAGCATCTTACAAATTGTGGGGTGTGTGACTTTAAACATTTTGAACAGTTTATGAATGCTGTATAGGTTGCATTGCACAAGTTGCATCTAATGCTAGAAATTTTATAAGAATTTAACCAGAACTGCACTTCCATTAACCAATAATATTTTAAATATTTGCAGCGACATTAACATCACAGGTACACTTACACTTTTATACCAAATGTCATGGGATTGAAGTCTCCTTTCACTTCAGTTTGTATTCGCAAAACATGCAACCGTGGCTCAGAGGGAAAAGAAATCACAACCCATCCTGCAAACTGTATCCTTTTAAAATACAACATGCCCTAGTTACAATATGGGCTCTTCAGTTTATCCTGATTCAAACTAAGTAGACCTAATCTACTTTTAACACTACAGACAAGTGTTTCAAAATAAAATGTTTTTTACCTTATAGATTGTGCTACATAAAATATGCAGCAGCTACAAAATGTTATGTGGTTTTCTAGTGTATTGGGAAACAAAATAACTGAAAATTGTCACAGCTCTTAAATTTTGAAGCTGTCAAACTTTGTCTAGTAATTACAACTATTACATTTTTCCATTTGCAATTTTTAAATTATGACGATCCTTTTCCAGACAAACAGTTAAAAAAAAACTAGCATCAACTTTGATTGCCCATTGGTTATTTTCTGCCAGTCCTGTTAAGTACTTAAACTGCAAGAGATAAACAACAAACAGAAAGGTGGCCATATGGATAGCGAGATGAAATAAAAACAGAACGTGCTGGAAATACTCAGCAGGTCAGGCAGCATCTGTGCAGAAAAGCAGAGTTCTGATGAAAGGCCACTGACCTGAAACATTAACTCTGCTTCTCTCTTCACAGATGCCGCCTGACCTGCTGAGTATTTCCAGCACTTTCTGTTTTTATTTCAGATTTCCAGCGTCTGCAGTATTTTGCTTTTATATTGGACAGAGAGATGGTTGGAGAACAGAAGGCACAGGATAGGAATAAAATGTTTATCCAACTGGTAAGATATGGCAAGTAGTTTTCAAAAGCAGTCTGTTGAGCCATTGTTAACTGTTATATACATAAATTACCTGGACTTAAGAACTGAAAGAATATTGAACTGTGCTCATGACACTCAATTTGGTTGCAGGGGAAACAGTCTGGTAAAATGTGACAAGGATTGTGAAAAACTGCAGGAGGACATAGACCGGATAAAAAGATAGACAGATGATGTAAGCCGTTCAATGTGGAAAATTCTGAATACATTTTTGAAGGATAGGAAGTACAATAAACTTGAAATGTTAAAAATAACATTGGATGTTACTCGGCATGAAGGTTGCCGTGATGGAGAGAGACTTGAGATTTTAGGGCTTTTTTGTTTAATCCCCACTAGAGCTGAGGTGGGTAAGGAGCGATCTGACAAAGGTTTGCAAGATAATGAAGGATTATGATAAGTTGAATAGTGACAGATTGTTTCCACTGCTTGGTGAGTTGGTAACTAGAGGACACAAATTTATCACAAAGAGGGGCAGTTTAGAAAAAAAAACTTTATACGCAGGTTAGTTAGAAGATGGAATTTTCTGCCACAGACAGTTGCTGAAGCGTGGCACATAAATTATTTTAATTTATTTAACCAGCCGGAAAGTTGAATTCTGCACACACATGCTTTTACACTTGGGCAAAGCTTCTTTGCAACTAGATTTAACACACAGCTCACAGCATAATTTAGGTTTACTGCCAGCACATCACACATTACGTGCCTAAGACCAGTACCTGCGCTATAAAACTCATAGATGCGTGTCTCAAATTAAAAACTGCTTCAAACTGTGCATATTTCAGTTGTGGATTAAATTGTTGTTCCAATAAACTACTTAACATCATGAATATTCCACACAAAATCCAACAATGCAACAAAGAATGAAAAAGGTAACCAATAGCTTAAAAGATGCAATTTTTTCTAGTCTACTCATTAAAACTTTGCCACAGTTTGCGTGCATGTATACGTGTAGAGGGGAAGTGAGAAACAACTGGTAGTGATATATATTTCATATTTTCACTGATGGCTAAAATGGTTTCTCTGTGGTCTGAATAAATCATTGATTGCATCTTCAAAATAATTGTCAGCTGGAAAGCATGACAATTTCTCCTGTATCCTTGTTCACAAATTAAAATTGTCTTATATCTCAAGTTCTGTGTATATGAATACAACAATACTGCCGTGCTTTGTGTCAGGTTTGTTGTTTATTCACAGATCAGTCATGAATTAACACGTGTAGGTGCTGTGATAAAGCAGTCACCTGTTGGTGTGAGAGTGATGTCCCCTAACTACAGGCTGGTGTAAGCAGGGATACAACTCAGTACTGACCACTTACATTTCTTTGAAAGAGGAATCAGTACCCACAACGTAAGTGTAGCGTCAATATATGACCAGTATTGTGGCAGTAACTTGCATTTTGGAGCCTAAATTTGAATCCAAGTACATTTGAATACACTGGTTTGAATATTGAAGCTGGCTAAAAGGCTTTAGGGTTGCCAATTTTACACATTTTCATGAAGACCAAAAAAAAATCAACAAAAAAGCATAGTTGCTCTAGCATCAGTAGGTGAGCTTTTAGAGACCATAATACAGGATAAGATTAGTCCTCATTTCAAAAAACATGAGTTAATTGTTACAGAAAACCTTACAATGCTTTCTACCTAGACTTCAAAAAGGTATATGGAGTTTTCCATGAAAAGTTCATAGTCAAGCTCAAAACTGTGGAGAAAAAACTTGGGATTGGATAAGAAATTGGCTGAAGGGTAGAAATTGTCTTGTGAGCCTATGAGATTCATCTACATTTTTAATGAGAATCTGTTGGCTTAATTTATTCATGCCACTCACTGCATTCAAAAACTAATTAGGTCAAGTTTACTTGGTGGCTAGGCTAGTTTCTTTCCTGTTAAGGTATGTGAGTTTGCATAATTTATCAATATTAACACCTGTGACATGAAAGGCTTCTTTTGGCATACAGGCACTGTCATACTTGCTCAACTTTACTTCAGTTGAATCTAAATAATCAGCAGCGCGTGTGGTGGACCAGACAAACCTCTGTCAACAATTGCTTTTTTTATTCATTCTTGGGATGTGACCGTCACTGGTAAGACCAGCATATACTGTCCATCCCTAATTGCCCTTGAGGAGGTAACAATGAGCTCCCTTCTTGAACCGCTGCAGTCCATGTGGTCTAGGTACACTCACAGTACTTTTCTCTATCGGTTTGATATGCCAATTTAGAGGGCAGTTAAGAGTCAACCATATTACTATGGCTCTGGAGTCACCTTTAAGCCAGACTGGATAAGGATGGCAGATTTCCTTCCCTGAAGGACATTAGTTAACCAGATGGGTTTTTAACGACAACCCGTTAGTTTCATAATTATTATTGAGACTAGCATTTTATTCCAGATTTATTATTTGAATTTAAATTCCCCCAGCTGCTGTGGTGGGATTTGAACTCACGTCTAGTGAGCCATAGTCCAGTCCTCTGAATTATGAGTCCAGCAACATTACCAGTATGATACCCTTCCACGACTGCTTTCTCCAAGAGTCCTGTCATCAAAATGTGTAAGAATTATATTCTGAAAAGGATGTTTTAATATTCTGGACTAATTCAATCATTGTTTTCTAAATATTTGTGCCATTAGTATCTTGCTGTGTTCTTCTGTGTCTGTACAATAATATTATTTGTAATTAAGTTGATACTTATTCTTAGTCTGAAAGCAATAGCCTTATGTTGTGGTTTGTAATGCCTTTCAAAGTTGGTAGGAGAATTATATGACGCATGCAGTCTCTAGTGCATTTTGCCATAATTGAGCAATAATACTCAAGTCTTGTGACATGCATGTATAAAAGTATAAAAATGTTTTAAGCGTTGAGAGAGGGCCCAAGACTCAACAGAGGCATGTAATGGCAGGTAGGAATTCAGCACTAATTTCTCAAGATAAATCTGATATAAATGAAAGTCAGATACACTACTGGGAAAAACAGTAATGTGACCTGACTGGTAAACAAATGTCAAACAAATTAACATTGTTATGCCAATGGCTTTGTTGAATGATAATTTTCTTTAATCCACTGACAGTGGATCTGAATTTATAATTTGTTTGAAAAAGACATTTTTAAAAGACAAGCTGCCGGCAAAGTCGTCCTTTCAGCTTAACAGGATCATCTCATTTGCAACACTGTATCCTGCATTGCAAAGGACTATGAGGAGAGACAAAATGTCTGCTAAGTCCCCAGCAAGAACCAGGACCCAGGAAGTTTAAAGGAACTATCTGTTCTCTCAGCAAGCAGAGAAATACTGCTAACTGCCATGTTTGAATCACTGAGTGACTGTCATGTGACAAGCCCCTCCCCATCTGTGGTTTTAAGCTGATATTTTCTCTGCAAGAGAAGCAACTGGACTCTGACATCAGCAGATCCTAAGTGGGGATCCCTCTCTCTCTCTCTCCATTCCAGCTTGAAAGCTTTCAAATCCTGCTTGTTGACTGACCACCTTTGCATATCCCGGCTACAATCCGAAACCCCGCTGGAGGAAATCATCCACATCGCTATCTCCAAGGGACTCAACAAACTAGTCATCTACCTCTTCAAACTAAAAGCCTCACGACCACTGAATTCAGCTGGAAGCCAGCCGAATCAACAAACATAACAGACTGTATACCGTATTTTATGGACTCTAACTCAACGAATCTACCTTTCCCCGTTCTGTAACCTATTTGTGTATGCGTAAACCTCTAGTGTGTGTGTGTGTGTGTGAGTGAAATTTGGCGCTTGTTTATTATTTTATTAGTTTGGTTCAAGTATAATAAAGTTAACCTCTTTCTTTGTGAATTCAAGAAAACCTGTCCAATTACTGACTTGCTATGATCATAACAAGAACCAAACACCTACTGAATTGGCCAGTACACTCACTTTAAGAAAGAATTAAACGTGTTGTGGTCCAACAAGGAGGGGAAAAAAAGAGGGAAGCCTCTCGCCTCCTCCTCACTTGACCGTAAAAACATGCTGATATTCCGGTGTAATACTTAAGATGTGTTGCAATGTTATAGGTTCTACACTTTATATGAAATGCAAACCAGAGGCCCACTTGCCTTTTCCAGATAGTGTAAAAATCCCATTGCTCCATTTCAACTAGAGGATGATATTCTCAGTGTTTTGACCAACATTCCTTCCTGAACTATCACAAACAAAACCATATTAACTATTCATTCATCTCATTGCTGTTAGTGGGAATTTTCCTTGAGCATAACAATTGACATTTTACTGCATGTCAGTCAATGCACTTCAAAGTAATTCACTGCAGATGAAGCACTTTGCAATGTTTTGAAGACAGGATAAGACACTATATAAATGCAAAAATTATTTTAGTATCTTTCATTTCATATCCTGTGAATGATTGTGAACAAGAGAAGAAATGGAGAGAAGGCATAAAGAAGTCAGTTTTCTATCCGAACAATGACAAGGTCACGACTGGAATGGTCATCTACAAAACCAGTTAAGGCCTGGATGAGAGTATCGAGGATGTTGGGTAATTGGAAAATTAACAAGCTCTTGTTAAGGGAAGAGGACCTTTTTCTGGGGATTGTGTGAAGGTGAAAAAATTCCAAGGAGAAGGAGCAGGGATTTGGGTATGAGAGATTGAAAGATGGCATTGGGTGGCAGCAAGTTAAGAGGTACAGAATGTGAAGACAATGCAAAGGAATCCCAGCAAGACTAGAAGTCTTACTGAGGTCCAGAAATCAGAGGACTGTACAGAAAGCATCACTTGAGACACTGGATATGGTTTAAGACGAGTTATTGTCATGAACTATGAAAGTAACTTGTGATTATATTGTAACAAAGTGCTTCACAACCAATTAGTTGCCTTTCAAGTGCAGTCACTGTTACTATGTAGGCAAACACAAGTCAGTCTGTACACAGCAAATTCTCACTAACGGCAGTGAGATAAATGACTACTTAATCTCTTTTGGTAGCGAAAGCCAAACAGGCAGATAATATCGCATCCAAATACAGCATTACAACAATGCAGCACTCCTTCACTGAAGCGTCAACTTAGACTCATGCGCTTAAGTCAAGCAGAGTTGAACTCACAAACCTCTGCCTCTGGCAACAGTGTTACCAGCCCACTGAAGAATCAACAGCTGAACTTTCAAGAAATAAAATTACAAGGGTGAAATTCAGGGTAAATAAAGCAGCGAGTTGTACTTGTATACCATTGTGAGGTTCATGTTGTGAAACAGTTATGCCGAGTACTAACTGGAAGGATAGGATTATACAGCATGCTGAACTGCAGTTACACCTGCACAAATTTCACTATCAAGTTTGTTAACTAGACATCAAAAACTGAATGCTGTGCTTTATAAATCTATGCCAATTCATAACTATCGGCAAGTCTTTTTGTTCAGATATTGTAATATCATAGAGGTGCAGATACTGCTGCAAATAGCAATGGCAACATTACTTTGTGTCCTTACATTTACATTTTGCCTGAAGCTTATGACAATGGAGTGGCTCTCAATTCACTTTAAAGCCAATCTCCAATAATTCTATATTGCGGCTCCTGACAGGCAACCTGAAGTGACACTGAAATGCACTAGCACTATAGAGCTCTGCTGCCTCTTTCAACTCATTGGGAAAAAAGTGATGCGAGAAAATTAGTGAAAAGGGCACTTACAGCGTATTGAGGTGCTTCAAACGTCTGAAGGCTCCAGACGGGATATCTTTGATTTTATTGAATCGCAAATCCCTGATAGAAACAAACAAAAATAAAAAGGATAAATCACAACTAGGCAGCTCATTCATCGGAAAGATGTCCACCAATTCTTTTACTAATGAAAACATTTCTTGTAAGAACTTTCAATAAAATACGAATTTCTACCATTTTATAAAGTTGCTGTATTTTTCTTGCACCTCACTCATCTGTTCATAACTCAGCCTGCTTTAGTGCAAAACGTTTATAGCGAGGTACAAATCCACTGGCGCAAGTACACAGTGCAGTCAGAAAACTCAGTCAGACACTTAATTCAAAACCAAATCCCCAGCAATACTCTTCATGTTTCATAGGGCTTTTGGCTAGTGTGATACAAACTATACCTTAAAGAAGGTATTTAAGAGCTGAGACTTAAAATCTTAAAAATTTATACAGTGCATACTTTTTTTCAAAAAAATAACATCGAGCTTCAGTATTCTGGCGACATGAATTCAAAAGAAATTGAGCATTGTCGCCGAGCAAGTGTGTCAAAGCAAACCAATCAAGGACTATTTCACTGTGTAATAGCATAAAGCTGTGATGTGATGTGCAGTGCAAATTCCAACAGTCAATAGTAGAGGCAGCCATCACGTCAGTTTTCAATAGGTCTGGATGATCCCAAAATATGGCTTGCGACTACTGATTAAATGATGCATTGCACGATTAATTAGGGGAAAAGATAAAAAGCATTCTGTCAGTAACACAAGTTGTGGGAAAGTTGTGAAATTGGCCAGATGGAGAGACATGCTGCATGAGAAGCATTTGAATGGTTGAATAATTCACAGGAAGCCACACACGATTGCCAAAAACCACAGAGACTTGCATTTATCATAGAATATGTACAAAATCGCTTCATACGAATTAAACAAAAATCTGCTGATCACCATGTGATTGCCACCAGTATCTACTTAGAACAGCTGAAAGAAAAAAACTTCCTGTCTTGAAGGAGGTCAGGTCAGGTCCAGGCGCTTAGAAATCACTTCATTGACAGTTGGTAAACAGAGGAGAACTACAAGAGGGTTTTATAAATCAAGTTCCGTCCACAGACAGGCCATCAAGAAAGCAGCCATATTCCAGCATGACAATAACAAATACTTTTCACTGCAGATGTCAGATTTTATAAAGAAACAATTACTGAACTGCACTGTTCTGACCTTCTCAGTGTCCAAGTTTAATCCCAGCTGAGGAGGTCTGGCACGACATGAAGGGCCATACCAATACCGGAAATCCAAGTTTCTTTCACAGATTGCCACAAATGATTGAGACATATAGAGGTTCAATCCAACTACTGATCACTGGCTTGATCCACGAGCTGGTGACTGCTAGCTGCAATCATGGACATTCGATATTAACTGCACAGTACGAAGACATTGACTTCATTTTCTTTAAATTTTGTTAAGATAAAAACATGGAGATAGTTTCTGCAAGCAGAAGTAATTTCTAATTTTTTGAAACATTTCGTTAGTGCAAACCACACAAAGCAAATGTTCATTTTATTTTCAGAAATAAGGCTCCATTTTTGAAAAAAAAAATTGCCCTGTGATATCCTGTTTAATTTGCAGCATTCATACCATAAGCAGGGACAGGCTCCAACATGTTGCACTACAGACATCTGACGAAATAATTGACTCAGCCACGGACAATGGGCAACTAATCTGTATATAAAGCGTATAACCAACCAAATGCTATCTGTCCGATTTAAAACTCATTTCTCCCCATTTAGTGAGATACCTGGCACTGTTTTTCCTGGCGCAGGCAGTCAATGTCTGCCCACATACTTCATGCAGCGATGTGGAAAATCCAGATGGAGACCCATCTGTCAGGAGTGATCTGGAACTCTTTCTCTCCCCTCTTGCTCACTCGCGCCCTCTCTGTCAATTCCTATCCATAAACTGTGTCCATCGCTCACTCCTCTCACTCCCCTCCATGCCCATCTCTCTCCCCCTCTCTCTCCTCCATCTGTGTCCATCCCATTCCACTCTCTCCCTCATCCCCTCGCTCCCTCTCACCCCCACTGCCACCCTCCCTCTCTCCTCCACACACACTCTCTCCCCCACACATCCTCCCTTGCTCTCTCTCCCCCACACTCCCTCCGACTCTCTGCCTCCCCCACATGCCCCCTCCCTCTCTCTCTCTTTCTCTCCCACACGCCCCCTCCCTCTCGCTCGCTCTCCCACATGCCCCCCCTCTCGCTTTCTCACACGCTCCCCCCTCTCCCCACGCACTCCCGCCCCTCTCCCTCTCCCCACGCACACCCCCACCCACGCACTCTCCCTCCCCCCCCACGCTCCATCCCTCCCCCCCCCAACGCCCCCTCCCTCTCTCTCTCTCCCACACGCCCCCTCCCTCTCGCTCTCTCTCCCACACACCCCCTCCCTCTCTCTCTCTCCCCCACGCCTCCTCCCTCTCTCTCTCTCCGACACGCCTCCTCCCTCTCTCTCTCTCTCCGACACGCCCACTCCCCCTCTCTCTCTCTCCGACACGCCCACTCCCCCTCTCTCTCTCTCTCCCAGACGCCCCCGCCCTCTCTCTCTCTCCGACACGCCTCCTCCCTCTCTCTCTCTCTCCGACACGCCCACTCCCCCTCTCTCTCTCTCTCCAGACGCCCCCGCCCTCTCTCTCTCTCCCAGACGCCTCCTCCCTCTCTCTCTCCGACACGCCTCCTCCCTCTCTCTCTCTCCGACACGCCCACTCCCCCTCTCTCTCTCCGACACGCCCACTCCCCCTCTCTCTCTCCGACACGCCCACTCCCCTCTCTCTCTCCGACACGCCCACTCCCCCTCTCTCTCTCTCTCTCCCCCACACGCCCCCTCCCCCTCTCTCCCTCACGCCCCCTCCCTCCCTCTCTCCCACACGCCCCCCTCTCTCTCTCCCACACGCCCCCTCTCTCTCTCCCACACGCCCCCCCCTCTCTCTCTCCCACACGCCCCCTCCCTCTCCCCACGCACTCCCCCCCCAACGCATTCGCCTCTCCCCACGCACTCCACCTGCCCCACGCACTCCCCAGCCTCCCGCCCCCTCTCCCCCTCTCGCATCCCCCACCCCCACCCCCTCTCCCACGCACACCCCCCCACGCACTCCCCACCACCCCAATGCAATCATCACCCCCGCTCCCCACCCACTCCCCCCCCCTCCCCACGCACTCCCCCCACTCCCCCTCCCCACGCACTCGCCTCCCCTCCCCACCCACACACCCCACGCATTCCTGCCCCCCCACTCCCCATGCCCTCCCCTCCCCCACCCCACTTACCCTCTCTCCCCCACCATCCCCCCCCATTCTCCATTCCCCTTCTCTCTCTCTCCCTCCAGACTGCCGCACTCTCCATCCCTCTCGCCCCCACACTCACCCCTCCCCCATCTCACTCCCCCCCCCACACACACCTCCCTCCCTCTCTCATCCACCCCACACTGACCGCTCCCTCCCTCCCCCACACTCACCCTCCCCCCTCCCTCCCCCACACTCACTCACTCACTCCTCCCTCCCTCCCCCACACTCACTCACTCCTCCCTCCCTCCCCCACACTCACTCACTCCTCCCTCCCTCCCCCACACTCACTCACCCCTCCCTCCCCACCCCACACTCACTCACCCCTCCCTCCCACTCTCACACTCATCCCTCCCTCCCCCACACACACTCACCCCTCCCCCTCCCCTCCCTCCCCCACTCACTCACCCCTCCCCCTCCCCTACTCACCCACCCCTCCCTCCCTCCCCCACACTCACCACACCCCCCTCCCTCCCTCCCTCCCCCACACTCACCCTCACCCCTCCCTCCCTCCCCCACTCACTCACTCACCCCTCCCTCCCTCCCCCACACTCACTCACTCACCCCTCCCTCCCCCACACTCACTCACTCACCCCTCCTCCCTCCCCACACTCACTCACTCACCCCTCCCCCACACTCACTCACTCACCCTCCCCCACACTCACTCACTCACCCCTCCCCCACACTCACTCACTCCTCCCCTCCCCACACTCACTCACCCTTCCCTCCCTCCCCACACACACTCACCCTTCCCTCCTCCCCCACACACTCACTCACCCCTCCCTCCCTCCCCCACACTCACTCACTCACCCCTCCCTTCTCCCCCACTCACTCACTCACCCCTCCTCCTCCCCCACACGCACTCACCCCTCCCTCCCTCCCCCACACTCACTCACTCCTCCCTCCCTCCCCACACTCACTCACTCACCCCTCCCTCCCTCCCCCACACTCACTCACTCACCCCTCCCTCCCTCCCCCACACTCACCCCTCCCTCCCTCCCCACACTCACTCACTCACCCCTCCCTCCCTCCCCCACACTCACTCACTCACCCCTCCCTCCCTCCCCCACACACCCCTCCCTCCCTCCCCACACACCCCTCCCTCCCTCCCCCACACTCACTCACTCACTCCTCCCTCCCTCCCTCCCCACACTCACTCACTCACCCTCCCTCCCTCCCCCACACTCACTCACTCACCCTCCCTCCCTCCCCCACACTCACTCACTCACCCCTCCCTCCCTCCCCCACACTCACTCACTCACCCCTCCGTCCCTCCCCCACACTCACTCACTCCTCCCTCCCTCCCCCACACACTCACACCTCCTCCCCCACCCACACACTCACACCTCCCACCCCCCACACACTCACACCTCCCCCCCCCCACACACTCACACCTCCCCCCCCACACTCAAACCCTGCCTCCCTCCCCCACACTCACCCGTCCCTCCCCCACACTCACACCTCCCCGCCCCACACTCACACCTCCCCCCCCCACACTCACACCTCCCCCCCCCACACTCACACCTCCCCCCCCCACACTCACACCTCCCCCCCCCACACACTCAAACCCTGCCTCCCTCCCCCACACTCACACCTCTCCCTCCCCACAACTCACACCTCCCTCCCTACCTTCCCCACACTCACACCTCCCTCCCTACCTTCCCCACACTCACACCTCCCTCCCTCCCCCAAACTTACCTGTCCTCCCTCCCTCCTCCACACTCACCACTCCCTCCCTCTCTCCCCCACACTCACCCCTCCCTCCCTCGCTCTCTCCCCACACTCACCCCTCCCTCCCTCCCTCTCCCCCACACTCACCCCTCCCTCCCTCCCTCTCCCCCACACTCACCCCTCCCTCCCTCCCTCTCCCCCACACTCACCCCTCCCTCCCTCTCCCCACACTCACCCCTCCCTCCCCCTCCCCCACACTCACCCCTCCCTCCCCCTCCCCCACACTCACCCCTCCCTCCCCCTCCCCCACACTCACCCCTCCCTCCCCCTCCCCCACACTCACCCCTCCCTCCCCCACACTCACCCCTCCCTCCCTCTCTCCCCCACACTCACCCCTTTCTCCCTCCCTCTCTCCCCCACACTCACCCCTTTCTCCCTCCCTCTCTCCCCCACACTCACCCCTTTCTCCCTCCCTCTCTCCCCCACACTCACCCCTTTCTCCCTCCCTCTCTCCCCCACACTCACCCCTCCCTCCCCCTCTCCCCACACTCACCCCTCCCTCCCTCCCCCACACTCACCCCTCCCTCCCCCTCTCCCCCACACTCACCCCTCCCTCCCCTCTCCCCCACACTCACCCCTCCCTCCCTCCCCCACACTCACCCCTCCCTCCCTCCCCCACACTCACCCCTCCCTCTCTCCCCCACACTCACCCCTCCCTCTCTCCCCCACACTCACCCCTCCCTCTCTCCCCCACACTCACCCCTTTCTCCCTCCCTCTCTCCCCCACACTCACCCCTTTCTCCCTCCCTCTCTCCCCACACTCACCCCTTTCTCCCTCCCTCTCTCCCCCACACTCACCCCTTTCTCCCTCCCTCTCTCCCCCACACTCACAGCTTTCTCCCTCCCTCTCTCCCCCACACTCACCCCTTTCTCCTCCCTCTCTCCCCCACTCACCCCTCTCTCCCCCACACTCACCCTCCCTCCCCCTCTCCCCCACACTCACCCTCCCTCCCCCTCTCCCCCACACTCACCCCTCCCTCCCCCTCTCCCCCACACTCACCCCTCCCTCCCTCCCTCCCCCTCCCTCCCCCTCCCTCCCCCCTCCCTCCCCCTCTCCCCCACACTCACCCCTCCCTCCCCCTCTCCCCCACACTCACCCCTCCCTCCCCTCTCCCCCACACTCACCCCTCCCTCCCTCCCCCACACTCACCCCTCCCTCCCTCCCCACACTCACCCCTCCCTCCCTCCCCCACACTCACCCCTCCCTCCCTCCCCCACACTCACCCCTCCCTCCCTCCATCTCTCACCCACCCCCACCACCCCTCCCTCCCTCTCTCTACCCCCCTCCACCACCCCTCCCTCCCTCACCCCTCCCGCCCTCTCTCTCCGCCCCTCCACCACCCCTCCCTCCCTCTCTCTCCCCCCTCCCTCCCTCTCTCTCCCCCCCTCTCTCCCCCCCTCTACCCCTCCCTCCCTCTCTCTCCCCCCCTCCCCCCATCTCTCTCCCCCCGCCTCCCCCCCTCTCTCTCCCGCCTCCCTCTCCCTCCCTCTCTCTCCCCCCCTCCACCCCTCCCTCTCTCTCCCCCCTCCACCCCCTCTCTCTCCCCCCCCTCTCTCTCTCCCCCCCCCTCTCTCTCTCTCCCCCCCCCTCTCTCTCTCTCTCCCCCCCTCTCTCTCTCTCTCCCCCCCCTCTCTCTCTCTCTCCCCCCTCTCTCTCTCTCTCCCCCCCTCTCTCTCCCCCCCCTCTCTCTCTCCCCCCCCTCTCTCTCTCCCCCCCTCTCTCTCTCCCCCCCCTCTCTCTCCTCCACCCCTCCCTCCCCTCCCTCTCCCTCCCTCCCTCTCCCTCCCCTCCCTCTCCCCCCCTCCACCCCTCCCTCCCTCTCTCTCCCCCTCCACCCCTCCCCATACCCCCCCTCCCTCCCTCTCTCACCCCCTCCACCCCTCCCCATACCCCCCCTCCCTCCCACTCCCTCCCCATACCCCCCTCCCTCCCCCCTCCACACCCACCCCTCCCTCCCTCTCTCTACACCTCCACACCCACCCCTCCCTCCCTCTCTCTCCCCCTCCACACCCACCCCTCCCTCCCTCTCTCTCCCCCTCCACACCCACCCCTCCCTCCCTCTCTCTCCCCTCCACACCCACCCCTCCCTCCCTCTCTCTCCCCTCCACACCCACCCCTCCCTCCCTCTCTCTCCCTGCCACACCCATCCCTCCCTCCCTCTCTCTCCCCCTCCACACCCACCCCTCCCTCCCTCTCTCTCCCCCTCCACACCCACCCCTCCCTCCCTCTCTCTCCCCCTCCACACCCACCCCTCCCTCCCTCTCTCTCCCCGCCCACACCCATCCCTCCCTCCCTCTCTCTCCCCGCCCACACCCACCCCTCCCTCCCTCTCCCCCACCAACACCCCTCCCAACACCCCTCCCTCTACCCACCCCCCCCAACACCCCTCCCTCTACCCCCCCCAACAACACCCCTCCGTCTACACCCCCCCAACAACACCCCTCCCTCTACACCCCCCCCCAACAACACCCCTCCCTCTACACCCCCCCAACACCCCTCCCTCTCCCCACCCCCCAACACCCCTCCCTCTCCCCCCCCACCACCCTCCCTCTCCCCCCCCCCACCACCCCTCCCTCTCCCCCCCCCCCACCACCCCCTACCTGTCTCTCTCACACTCTCTCCCCCCCCACACCCTTCTCTCACTCTCTCCCCCCCCCCACACCCCTCTCTCACTCTCTCCCCCCCCACACCCCTCTCACTCTCTCACCCCCCCCCACACCCCTCTCTCACTCTCCCCCCCCCCCACACCCCTCTCACTCTCTCACCCCCCCACACCCCTCTCACTCTCTCACCCCCCCCCACACCCCTCTCACTCTCTCACCCCCCCCCACACCCCTCTCACTCTCTCACTCTCTCCCCCCCCCCCCACACCCCTCTCTCACTCTCTCCCCCTCCCCACACCCCTCTCTCACTCTCTCCCCCCCCCCCCACACCCCTCTCTCACTCTCTCCCCCCCCCCACACCCCTCTCTCACTCTCTCCCCCCCCACACCCCTCTCTCACTCTCTCCCCCCCACACCCCTCTCTCACTCTCTCCACCCCCACACCCCTCTCTCACTCTCTCCACCCCACACCCCTCTCTCACTCTCTCCACCCCCACACCCCTCTCTCACTCTCCCCCTCCCCTCCCACCCACCGCTCTCGCTCTCTCCCCCACACTCACCCCTCTCTCCCCACACTCACCCCTCTCTCACTCTCCCCCTCCCCTCCCACCCACCGCTCTCGCTCTCTCCCCCACACTCACCCCTCTCTCCCCCACACTCACCCCTCTCTCCCCCACACTCACCCCTCTCTCCCCCACACTCACCCCTCTCTCCCCCTCTCTCCCCCACACTCACCTCCACAATCACCCTCTTCTCACTCCCACCCACCCCTCTCTCCCCTACACTCAGCCCTACCTCCCTCCCACTCTCCCCCACACTCACCCTGCCTCCCTCCCACTCTCCCCCACACTCACCCCTGCCTCCCTCCCACTCTCCCCCACACTCACCCCTACCTCCATCCCACTCTCCCCCACACTCACCCCTCCCTCCCTCTCCCCCACACTCACCCCTCCCTCCCTCTCCCCCACACTCACCCCTCCCTCCCTCTCCCCCACACTCACCCCTCCCTCTCTCTCCCCCACACTCACCCCTCCCTCTCTCTCCCCCACGCTCACCCTTCCCTCTCTCTCCCCCACGCTCACCCTTCCCTCTCTCTCCCCCACGCTCACCCCTCCCGCTCTCCCCACGCTCACACCCTCTCTCCTCCCCCACGCTCACCCCTCCCTCCCTCCCCCACGCTCACCCCCTCCCTCCCCCCTCACCCACCCCTCCCTCCCCCTCACCCCACACTCACCCCTCCCTCCCCCTCCCCCACACTCACCCCTCCCTCCCTCCCTCACACTCCTCCCTCCCACTCTCCCCACACTCCCTCCCTCCCACTCTCCCCCACACTCCCTCCCTCCCACTCTCCCCCACACTCCCTCCCTCCCACTCTCCCCTCCCCCCTACTCTCCCCCACACTCACCCCTCCCCCCTCTCTCCCCCACACTCCCCCCTCCCCCCTCTCTCCCCCACACTCCCCCCTCCCCCCTCTCTCCCCCACACACCCCTCCCCCCTACTCTCCCCCACACTCACCCCTCCCCCCTCTCTCCCCCACACTCACCCCTCCCCCCTCTCTCCCCACACTCACCCCTCCCCCCTCTCTCCCCCACACTCACCCCTCCCCCCTCTCTCCCCCACACTCACCCCTCCCCCCTCTCTCCCCCACACTCACCCCTCCCCCCTCTCTCCCCCACACTCACCCCTCCCCTCTCTCCCCCACACTCACCCCTACCTCCATCCCACTCTCCCCCACACTCACCCCTCCCTCCCTCTCCCCCACACTCACCCCTCCCTCCCTCTCCCCCACACTCACCCCTCCCTCCCTCTCCCCCACACTCACCCCTCCCTCTCTCTCCCCCACACTCACCCCTCCCTCTCTCTCCCCCACGCTCACCCTTCCCTCTCTCTCCCCCACGCTCACCCTTCCCTCTCTCTCCCCCACGCTCACCCCTCCCGCTCTCCCCCACGCTCACCCCTCTCTCCCTCCCCCACGCTCACCCCTCCCTCCCTCCCCCACGGTCACCCCTCCCTACCCCTCTCCCCCACACTCACCCCTCCCTCCCCCTCACCCACCCTCCCTCCCCCTCTCCCCCACACTCACCCCTCCCTCCCCTCCCCCACACTCACCCCTCCCTCCCCCTCCCCCACACTCACCCCTCCCTCCCTCTCTCCCCCACACTCCCTCCCTCCCACTCTCCCCCACACTCCCTCCCTCCCACTCTCCCCACACACCCCTCCCCCTACTCTCCCCCACACTCACCCCTCCCCCCTCTCTCCCCCACACTCACCCCTCCCCCCTCTCTCCCCACACTCACCCCTCCCCCCTCTCTCCCCCACACACCCCCTCCCCCCTACTCTCCCCACACACCCCTCCCCCTACTCTCCCCCACACTCACCCCTCCCCCCTCTCTCCCCCACACTCACCCCTCCCCCCTCTCTCCCCCACACTCACCCCTCCCCCCTCTCTCCCCCACACTCACCCCTCCCCCCTCTCTCCCCCACACTCACCCCTCCCCCCTCTCTCCCCCACACTCACCCCTCCCCCTCTCTCCCCCACACTCACCCCTCCTCCCCCCCTCTCCCCCACACTCACCCCTCCCTCCCCCTCTCTCCCCCACACTCACCCCTCCCTCCCCCTCTCCCTCTCTCCCCACACTCACCCCTCCCAACCCCGCTCTCCCCCACACTCACCCCTCCCAACCCCTCTCTCCCCCACACTCACCCCTCCCAACCCTCTCTCCCCCACACTCACCCCTCCCTCCCCCTCTCTCCCCCACACTCACACCTCCCTCCCCCTCTCCCCCCCCACACTCACCCCTCCCTCCCCCTCTCCCCCCCACACTCACCCCTCCCCCCTCTCTCCCTGACACTCACCCCTCCCCCCTCTCTCCCCCACACTCACCCCTCCCCCCTCTCTCCCCCACACTCACCCCTCCCCCCTCTCTCCCCCACACTCACCCCTCCCCCCTCTCTCCCCACACTCACCCCTCCCTCCCCTCTCTCCCCCACACTCACCCCTCCCTCCCCCTCTCCCTCTCTCCCCCACACTCACCCCTCCCAACCCCGCTCTCCCCCACACTCACCCCTCCCAACCCCTCTCTCCCCCACACTCACCCCTCCCTCCCCCTCTCTCCCCCACACTCACACCTCCCTCCCCTCTCCCCCCCCACTCACACCTCCCTCCCCCTCTCCCCCCCCACACTCACCCCTCCCTCCCCCTCTCCCCCCCACACTCACCCCTCCCTCCCCCTCTCCCCCCCACACCCCTCCCTCCCCCTCTCCCCCCCACACCCCTCCCTCCCCCTCTCCCCACACACCCCTCCCTCCCCTCTCCCCCACACTCACCTCCCCCACACTCACCCCTCCCTCCCTCTCCCACACACCCCTCCCTTCCTCTCCCACACTCACCCCTCCCTCCCTCTATCTCCCACCCCCCACCACCCCTCCCTCCCTCTCTCTCCCACCCCCCCTCCCTCCCTCTCTCTCCCATCCCCCCACCACCCCTCCCTCCCTCTCTCTCCCACCCCCCACCACCCCTCCCTCCCTCCCTCCCTCTCCCACCCCCACCACCCCTCCCTCCCTCCTCCCTCTCCCACCCCCACCACCCCTCCCTCCCTCTCTCTCCCACCCCCCACCACCCTCCCTCCCTCTCTCTCCCACCCCCACCACCCCTCCCTCCATCTCTCTCCCCCTCCTCTCTCTCTCCCCCTCCACCCCTCCTCCCTCTCTCCCCCCTCCACCCCTCCCTCCCTCTCTCCCCCTCCTCCCTCTCCCCTCCCTCCTCTCTCTCCCCACCACCCTCCCTCCCTCTCCCCACCACCCCTCCCTCCCTCTCTCCCCCCTCCCTCCCTCTCTCCCCCCCACCCTCCCTCCCTCTCTCTCCCCCACCACCCCTCCCTCCCTCTCTCTCCCTCCACCCCTCCATCCCTCTCTCTCCCCTTCCACCCTCCCTCCCTCTCTCTCCCCCTCCACCCCTCCCTCCTCTCTCTCCCTCCACCCTCCCTCCCTCTCTCTCCCCCTCCACCCCTCCTCCCCCTCCACCCCTCCCTCCCCTCCTCCCCTCCACCCCTCCCTCCCTCCTCTCTCTCCCTCCACCCCCTCCCTCCCTCCCTCTCTCCCA